>NC_092633.1:46482231-46786334 GCF_039555335.1 Amphiura filiformis | reverse complement strand
AATCACCAGAAACATGATGAGGTAATCCGTAAATTTCCATTATTTACCACATCCTCTACCACTACAACTAAGAAAAACTGCTGATTATGATCAGCAGGGAATGTCAGACATTTTGAGAGTTTCAATTTTGATTATTTCCATCTCAATTTTCAGATAATTGACACTTAATAAAAATAATGAAAGTTTTGGTCAAATTGAAAAGATGATGCGGGAGGTCAATAGGAAACTAACAATCGAGTTCCATTAGCCTTAGTAGTTGAAGTAACATGGTAGAGTGAAAGAAAACCCACTTGTTAATTTGGCCATTTAACATGCAGCTCTATTGGAGGACATTATTATCATAATTTGTAAATTATAATAACATGTCGAAATTTGCTCTGTTAACCTAGAAAGACAGCAAATTTGGCCGATTCCATTTAGGTGCAAGTTGGGACATGTGTAAACATTACAAATATGCAAAAAATTCAGGTTTGAAAAATAAAACCAATTTCATATTATAAGATCGTACATTATGGCTTTAAGAAAAAATCACTGTAAATTTTCAAGTTAAAATGTTCCATCCCTGGAGCTACATTTCCCCATACATTTCGAAAAAAAATGTTGCTCTTAAGTTTCAGATTAAGTACTCAGTCTTCCTATTTTAAGTATGCAGATCCATTTGTATAAGGCGTGTCGTGCGTCGTAGAGATCAGGCCTAAGGTATTGATTTCCGTGTTATAGGTAAAAGAGTAAACATTTTGCAAATTCGATACTTTTTTGTTTATACATACATTTACCTATATAAAAAACTTTGAATTATGTCAAAAGAATATTTATATTAAACCCTTTGAAGTTTTTATACGGACGAATTTCAAAGCAATTTACAAAGTATTCATACTCTACATGTATTTTAGACAATGAGATTTTTTTTATTATTATAATATTGCATATTTAGTCATAGTCCTTACATATTTAAATCTTAATTTATGTATTTATCTCTCGATCACAAAGACAGATTAAAGCGTGCTTTTCATGAGTTTTCATGTATTCTGTTACATATCTTTCCATATGATCGAAAGTGTTACCGTCATATGTACAGGAATGTGTCATTAAAACCAAATTGGCTAACCTACCAACACAAAAATTCCACTAAACGGCAAGCAAACAATTTTTCAGCCTTATCTGTAAATATCTGTATTTTATTTTGTTGCTACTCGACTCCGTCAATCGTATTATTTCATAGTTATACAAATAACTACATCTCCGACGGTATCCCCAGTTGTATCCCTTTTATATTATACAAATATTTTTAACATCTTAATCAAAGAGCGTGAATTGTTTCTGTTGCTTCTGTTGGTTTCCACCCAAATAATAGATCACTTAGATCTACACAAAAGTCCATGCAGTGCACATTGAAGATTTTGTATTGACAACATATTGGTGTTAATCTAACAATCTAACACCGTAAATTAACATCAGAAGCTTCAACACCAGCTCGGTGTTGCATATTCAACACCGGATTTTTTAGCAGTGTATGAGGGACATGATTAAAATTATAGGCCCAAGGTGATCACCGCGGGCCTATAATTTTAAACATGAATGTGAAGCAGTCAATATAATGTATTATATACCGAATGGATGTACGTGGATGTTGCGATTGCGAAGTTTGATTGGGACGCACGTGACCGGTCAATAGGTCATGACCGGGCATAGTTCATTTTGAGGGCATAGCTAATTCAATGACCGTACATTCAACCAATCAGAAGACAGGAATCTATATATGAGGTATATAATAATTGATATACACTTTAAACGTAATCTTGCTTTACTTTTAACATGTTAAAGGTATCAGCCCAGTCGCAGTAGGTAGGTACCCAGCAAACACAAAACGTTTTCGACATCATTCGCAAAAGGTTATAAAAGGTTGTCAGAAAACATTTAAATGTCGGGTTATATAAAGGGTATATTAAGAGTATAAAACGGTTTCATAACCTTAAAAACATTTTTGATAATCTACTGCTCAGCAAACAAAAATGTTTTACAGAAAACGTTTAAATGTCGGGTTATACATTCCAAAAACATTCTTGAAAAATTGATACAAAACATTCTAAACAGAATGTTATTTTGGGGGTTGATAAAATATTTTGCGAAAATGTTTGCCCAAAATATTTGCAATAACGTTTTAAAAACGTTTTCATGACCTTTATATAACCCGACATTTAAATGTTATTAAAATGTTTTGAAAAAAAAATTTTAAGCACATTTCTGTGTTTGCTGGGTTCAAATATTTTAACATAATGTTATTTAAGTATTGACAAAAATATTTGGCAAAAATGTTTGCATAAATAGTTTACAATAACAAAAACATTTAAAAATATTGTTGTAGTGTGTTTTCATACAAAATGTTTTAAAACGTTATCATGACCTTTATATAACCCGACATTTTAATGTTATTAAAACGTTTTACCTAAACCAAAAGCCAAAATATAACTTATTTAAAACGTTTTTAAAACGTTTTTGTGTTTGCTGGATATACAGTTCAAGACGGAGTAATGTTCACAGGCCGATCTTATTACCCAGTATAATTTGACGTGAGGGTCTTTTCATCATGATATATGTTAGAGAAAAATAAGTCCAGACAACACGGATGTCGTTCATTTATTACATTACTGTCATTAAAAATCAATATTCCCTGAATTTCGTGAGTCCATGTGCAAGTTGGAGTGATTTGTAACGTGTCGTCGGGCGCCGTTGTGACAATCTTCTCAGTACTTCTAGCTCAGGATTTCCTTCGGGTCTCACAGGCACACAAATGTACAGATCTTCAGACACATGCACACAAGATAATCCAAACGCATACTAGAAAATCACAGCACGTTCCCGATTCTCTTTTTACACATTTTGGCGCTTTGTCTACATCATTGAGATTATCCCAATGGAATTTCCAAACTTTTATAGACCATCTCTTTTGTGTGTATATTATGTCTTTCATAGACTGTGTTTAAGCATTCATTTCTCTATGTTCTCCGGTTAATCACTCTTTCAACTTATGCTATAATTCGAGAAATAATTAAAAATTATGTTTATGTAATAAACATTTCCATAATTTGCAAACTGTAAAAGTTCAATGATTTTCAATCTCAAATATCATGTCTTGCTCCGCAGTACTTTAGTGCCTCAATACGAAGCAGCAGGGCACAATGGATGTATTCTGAGTTCTATTATTACCCCTTTATAAACCCCCTGTTTGGCAGCACATCATTAATTTCTGTCACTGCACATATACTCATTTTGTCAACTTCAAATGATGGCAATTCTTGTACCATCCAAGAAGCCCGGCCAAGAAGCAATCCCGCAACAACAACTTGCGGTTATGCAATTTAACTTGTTCTCTTTAAAAGAGCAAAACCACGGACACTCACTCATATCGGTTTTATGTAGCAACCCCGGGGAATACGTAAGGAAATGACAGTGTAAAATGAGCGCTAAACATAAGGTTACGCGTGGTCGTATATCCCTGAGCACAATGTGAAGTTATAGTCACAACACATTTCCAACAGAGATATGGCTAGCCGTAAGAGTAGATTAATTTACTCGTGAACGATTTTCAGAAAAAACCGTTGAGGTTCCCGAATGCAATATTGCGTTATTTAGTCAAATATATTATCTTAACTAACATGACTAATGAATTTAATTACTATATTATTCTATTTCTACTAATCTTATCTTATCATATCTTATCATATCTTATCTTATCTTATCTTATCTTATCTTATCTTATCTTATCTTATCTTATCTTATCCTATCCTATCCTATCCTATCCTATCTTATCTTATCTTATCTTATCTTAAGATGCATCTGCTTTCAAGGACACGGGAAGTAAAAATTAGAAACACAAAATTTAACCGAGTACAACTGAATTAGCATGAGAACAAAATGCATCCAGATTATTTTTAACAAATGTGCCACATTCTCATTCTTGTAACTAAAATCAGCAGTTCGATTTGATAAAATGTGATGCGATCAAGCAAACTCTTGGAAACTCTTTAATTGGTCATTTCTTTGGAACTGCTTGTTCAATTTCAATGGGGTTCTCTGCAAAATCCAGCTTTGTAAATGTTTTTTACTATCCTATAAGAAACTGAAAATTTGATATTTCCGAGTTTTCCGCAAAATTCAGTGAATATGTAAAGAAGGTCAAGTATACATTCTTTGGCCGCCTGTGCAGTGCATTGTTCGTCAAAATCATGAATATATTGGGCAAATAACACATTCAGGGATCTACTGTAATCGATCTCTAATTTCATTACAAGCGCCAATGTAAATATTTCATAGTGTTTAAACTAACAACCTTCAAAGGCTTTTATAGTTCACTACACAGTATTATTTATTTAGTCATAATACTAACTATTATAAACACCTTTAAAAGTAGTTAACCAAAATAACACCACATCGTGAATGTAGTTGGAAATGTCATAGTCGGCACCCGGGTTGCAAAGTATTTTGCCCGTACAATCAACTCACGCAAGTAATCAGCATCTCATCTCGCTGTATATATTTACAAACTAAATTCAAGTCATTTCAAATTAGGGGCTGTGCAATAATTATGAGCCCTGGGGGAGGGTAAAATTGGGGGGGCAAGAAATATTTGGCGAGCCGAGAGGGGGGCAAGCGATTTTTGGCACACATTCATGGGGCGCCTTTCAAATAAAACGCTCTAAAAAGGCTTAGGAAAACAGTACGGAAACGCTTAAATATGCAAATTTTCCTGCTCGCTGGGCTCGCAACATGTATATAGACCATTTAAGGTTTGAATATTGGGATTCGCAAAATTTGGCATGCACAAGGGGAGGGGGGGGGGGCAAGCGAATTTTGGCGGGCCGAGGGGGGGGCAGCGATTTTTGGCGACCCGTTCGGGGGGCAAATAATTATTGCACAGCCCCTAAAAGTAAATTGTGAATTGTGTTTTTACGAGACCAATTGCATTGTGTTATGAAGCTAAACTTACACGAAATCCACTAGCCAGTTATTTGGTTTTAGAACTCATACCAGATACATGGCCAATGGATCTCACAGTTAGACGGGATACTCGCTGAATACTCGAACAGAAATAGACGGATAACAAAATATAACTTCACAATAATCTTTAATTCCGCATCATCAAATCAACAAAGTATCACAACATTAAAAAAAATGGTTAACATGGTTAATTACATTATATTAAAGATTAAACTTGGTATATTTGGAAAAACAAATTCTTAACAAATTACGTATAACATAAAATGTCATCCCTTTCAACCATTCATGCAAAAAGAACATGTGAATGTTTTAGGTAAATGTTGCAAATTAATTATTGACATTTATACAGCGTGATATTTGTAGTCTACAGTGTTTTTATTAATGATAATCATTATGATCATTTAATATAATAATTTCAAATAAAAGACGCTATTTTACTCAGTACCATGTTGAAATTAAAAGTTAAACCTCAGTGTATTTCCGAAGATATCATCAAAACAATTTGTCTAATTAGTCTCAAACGTGGTATACCACGTTCGAGACTAATTTGACAGTTTTTGATGATTTCTTCGGAAACATACTCATTTGGAACGCCTAATTTTAATATGTTAAAGGAGTATTTCGTGATCCTAGCATCCTCTTTTTATGACATTTTTCAGTAGATATCAACGAAAAAAGCTTATTTCCAAAATTTCAGTTGATTCCGATTTTGCGTTAGCGAGTTATGCATGATTATGTGTATTACACTGCTCCATAGACAATGTGTTGTCAAATTTGGCGATATTTTTGCTGAACGAATTAATCTGCAAGAAATATTTGGTACATAAACATTATGTAGCCAGAGGTATCCAGTGGTGTAAAAATCTCAACTTTTTTTTTTGGGAAAAGTGGGGGATGAGGCTGTGGGTCACGAAATGCCCCTTTAATGAGAAAAACATGACCTTTTACCTGATATCAAAATCTGCATTTTGATGGGGGTAAAGTGGCTGTTAATCAGTTTACCCACCATTAAGCAAAAGGTGATTTTAAAAAGTGCCAGAAAATATTTAAAATTGCCAGTAACGAAGTTACTTTCTCTATTAAATTCAAATTGATATTTTCTCAGATTTGCATCAATCGGAACGCTTGTTATAAATATGTCATTGTCCTTACATATAGGAAACATCACGTACTTAAAGCGAGACAATAAATGGTTATTTTATAAGACAATCATTTTGAGAGTCGCCCTGGGACATGGAAATGAACATACGTTCCAGTCACTTGTCTCTTATCATCAAAGTTATCATATTTGTGTATCATCATTACAGTAATGCATTAACTCTCTCCACGCGGGTGTCGACTGCAGACGACAAGTTTTTAAAATTCAAAAATTCAACAATTTCAGAATTGTAAATTTTCATGACCATATTTGGAATCAGCATGAGAAATGCATTAAAATGAGTACAAACAAGCCTTGTATTGGTTCAGCGGTTCTGAAGACAGCATGTGGTATTTTGAGAAAATGTCTCAAAACTTCGACTTTTTATGTTGAAACCTATAGCTAGCATCCAGAGCATTAAATATCTGTACGGGCATTAAAGTGGATCAGCAAAGGTAATCACTCATATTAGTATCCTAATTGTCTTACATTACACATTCTGTTGGGTGCTGTTGGATCAAAGGTCCGCCTATCATATTTGTGTATCATCAGTCACAGTAATACAGTGGAAATCTATGAAGATAAGTGGAGCTTAAGAGGCACCTTCTGCGATTGAGTTCACTTATTATTCCCATAATTGTCTTGCCTTACATATATACAGTAAGCCAAAAAATTAAGGTACCAGTTACGTTCACCTCCTGTATATCCTAAACAAAGACAGGTATGTCATAATTGGAACTAGCAGCCAATAGCTGCATCTTTTAGCTCGAATTTAAGACCTCATTCGTTGAAATTGTTCAAGAAATAAAGACACGGCGATCCCAAAACCCAAGGAAGATACCAATTTAAAAGTTGCAGTTTACTGCATTAAATGCCCTATTTGATTTGTACACAAAGTGTTCGTGAACAAGAGAAGTAGCGCCGCGCTTCCATTGATTAGCACGTTAAAACTAACGTTGTGCTTTCATTCATGATCAGAACACAAAAGTGCAACTTTTGTTTGATTTCGCTTTTTTCTTAGATTTTAGTTCACCGTTTCTTTAATTCTCAACCAAATTCAACAAAGAAGGTCTTAAATCAGAGCTAAGATTACAGGTATTGGCTGCTTGTTTTAACATGGACATATTGGTGTTTGTTTAGGATATACAGGGATGAACACAACTGGTACCTTAATTTTTTGGCTTACTGTATTATTACTGTGGGCGTTGCTGTGTCGAGAGCCAGTTTTACTCCTACCAGATCTGTATCAAGAATGTGATTAGTGACGTTACGTATATCGAGGGTGGTGGTGGTTATGAGCATCTGCCATCCAGTTATTCCCGTGTAGAACAACAAAAGTGTGTACTATGCAAGCTGGTTAGGGTTCGGCGTCTTTATAGAAATGCACCCCTGAATGATCATATGTTATGCTGAAACTTTGTTTTAAATAAAAACTCCGTTCTCTAACTTTAAGAACTCAATTCTCTGACATGAATCGATCAGATCACTGGTGTTTTTTGTAACTAGAATTGTTTATTATTCTTACATATGGAAGCAACGAGAGACAATAAATGATCATTCAATACCGTAATGATTTTGAGAGTCGCCCTGGGACATTGAAAGGCAACATTAGTTCCAGCCACTTGTCTATCATCACCGAAGCTATCATATTTCTGTATCATCATTACAGTAATGCATTGAATACTATCTGTTTAGGTATTAAAGTGGAACAGTAAAGGTAATTACCCATATTAGTCTTAATTATCTCGCATTACACATTCTGTTGGATGTTATTGGATCAAATGATGTCTGCTCCTCCGGGATCTGTATCATAAACGTGGCAACTATATTCAATATCTTATATAAGTATATAAGTTATATAAGTTTTCACAATATGCCCTCAATTTAATTCCAACAAAAGATGCGATTTAAGCATCTTATAAATGCTTATTCTGATAAAGTATACAATGTTTCCATGTTAACCATCCAGATATAAAATTTGCTACAATTTTGGTCATTGTTAATTTAACATATAATGCATCATCAATAAAACAATATCACTGAATGCAATGATTTTTTTACCACAAAATGCAATATCATACCACCGTGGAAGGCGTTTATAAAGTAAGCAGTTTCCAATAGGTAACACCACTCCATGAATGACCAAAATGGTTGATCGTATGTCACATTTGGGATATGCAATCGAAGCAGAATTTATTTTTGCGCATTATAACACTTTTGTGCATACGCTGGCTCAGCTATTACATTTAAACATAAAACTCTGATATGTATCAATTTGTGCACATTTGATAGATGTCCACATCTGCAGCACCAATTTTGATATTGTCATCTGTGCGAGGGCTTTATACGCAAAGGATATATAAATTAAAATGTACAGTGGACTTCGCTGAATTATAATCTTCAAGAAGAAGACTGTTAAGTAGTAATTATTAGTGTGGCTATAGTGTATGTGCGTGTTCATGTATCAGTCATATCTTACTTTTCATTAAAGATTCAGATATTGTTAAGGGATCTAAAATGAGCGTTTATTGCGTTTCGACAGTATTTTTTGTGGGACATGAGAGCACCTCAGACCTATCGAATTGCATTCTGAATACGAAGCATGTCTTTCTGATATCAAATAATTTTCATTTTTGAAAATCACAATATAATACAAATTTTATGACAAATTATAAAAATTTGATATTTTTCAAATTTTGATATATAACAGTCCTCGAAGTAAATTATATAAATCTAATGACATATTCTTAAAGTGTATGTAGCAGGGAGGAAAAGCCGACAGTCAATTGAAAATTTTGACCTTTCATATTGAAGATATGGATTTTTTTTTGAAAAAAAAAAAAAAAAATCCATATAATACGAAAGGTCCAAATTTTCAATTGATCGTCGGCTTTTCATCCCACCTACATACACTTTAAGTATAAATCATCAGATTTATAAAGTTTACTTCAAGTACTGTTAAATATCAAAATATCAATTTTAATGATTTGCCATAAAATGTGTATTAAATTGCGAATTTCAAAAAATCAAAATTATTTGATATCAGAATGACATTCTTCGTATTCAGAATGCAATTCGATATGTCTGATACGCTCTAATGTCCCACAATAAATACTGTCCAAACGTTCATACCCCAGCCCTTAACGTAATCAAAAGTGTGTTTATATTGTGCATTCGTGTGAGAACAGGGAAAAGGTGATTTGGCCTTGAGTCGTTACGGCTCAACAAAGTGTCATAATGCCCAGAAATATTTGGCTTCGAATGCATATCCCAAATTTGCCATACGATCAACCGTTTTGGAATAATGGTCATTCATACAGGGGACAATTACTAGTAGGTATTTATATAGATACTATTGCTGAAATTTCGTAACATAATTACTATAGCGTCATGAGTTCTGATTCAAGTATTTCTGTTAAATATTTTTTGTAAATCTAAAAGCTTGTGTGTCAACCAATCGACAATAAAACAGCGCTATCAAAACCTTTATGATATATATCTATGGATATTGATATGTAATATCCTGAGGTTGTCCAATGAGATTACAATTTTCCTCCAGAACAAACTTGCTTTGGGCTTATTAAGCGGACCGTTTATTATTAAAGATCGTGCAATTAAAAAAACCCAACCTAGTTTGTTGAAATGTTTCAGATTATGATGATAAAGTCAATGAACGCTGATAGCGAGTTCCCCACGCGCGCCTCCTTCCTCATACCGTGTCAGAAAGCAAAATGCAGAAAGTTTATGCCACGTCAGAAAATTATTTTACATAAATAAATCATTATTGTGCCACTTCATTGAAAATTTAGACTATTTCAGCATTTTCTACGTTTGGTAGTTTCCTGTGTAAACCAATACCTCCCACAAACAGTACATAAACTATACTAATATTAAAGGGGGGGGGGCACATTATGCCTTATATGTTAGAAAAATAATTATCAAGCACGAATCACATTGTTTTATTTAAAACAAACCCATAAAACGAATAAAATAGTCGGCTCTCAACACGCGATATTCAAAATTCCCGCGCCGAAATTGTCTAAGTGCAATGACGTAATGGTTATTTGTGTTCAATTGTCGTCAGCCTTCATTGTATTACTGGGACGTCATTGCACTCGGCGCCCGGCAATTTTGAATATCGTGTGTTGAGAAACGGATGTTTTTATGGTCACTATGAGTTTGTTTTTAAATAAAACCATGTGATTCGTGCTTGATAATTATTTTTCTAACATATAAGGAATAATGTTGTGATTGCCGGAGACTTCCTTTAAATAAGCCGCAGCATTGTCCTGTCATTGTCTTGCCGTGGATGATGGCTATCATTAAAAATCACGTCGTATGTTAAATAATCAAAGGAAGTCTCCTGCAATCACAACATTATGCCTTATATGTTAAGAAAATTATTATCACGCGTGAATCACATGATTTTATTTTAAACAAACTCATATTGAAACAGCATTGAATAAAAACAGCGATGTTCAAAATTTTGAATATTGCGAGTTGAGAGACGACTGTTTTATTCGTTTTATGGTCAATATGAGTTTGTTTTAAATAAACCACGTGATTCGTGCTTGATAATTATTTTTCTAAAGCATAATGTCGTGATTGCCGGAGACTTCCTTTAATGTTAAAAAAATAATGAAAGAGTCTCCTCCTGTTAGGCAAAAATTTGTTACGGGAAACTAAAATCAAGTTTTACGAGATCGAAGTGAGGTCAAGATTACCTTATGTGGATGTGGGATAACAATTTTCATTGGATAAAAAGTTTGCTAAATCAATTTACCATGGATTAGCAAAATGTGTTTTCCGGATATTTTACAAATTAAACTTTTCAGTTACGGTGGCCTGCCCAGCAAACACAAAACGTTTTCAAAATATTTTAAACAGGTTATATTGGGTTTGGGTGTTGGTAAAAACGTTTTGATAGCATCGGGTTATATAAATGTTATGAAAACATTTTAAAATAAATGTTTTGTTTACAAACACACTACAGCTATATTTTTAAAACTGTTTTGAAAATGTTATTGTCAAATTTTTTTTTGCAAACATTTTTTGCCAAATATTTTGTCAACACTTAAAAAACATTATGTTAGAATATTTGTAGGAAGTTATCAAACAATGTTTTTGAGTATTATGAAAGCATTTTGAAAACCCTTTATATACCCTTTGTATAACCCGACGTAAATTTCTCGTCTGGTACTCGTACAATATTTTTTTAGCTCGTGCAAGACTTGTATCACCCTCAAACCCATTCCATATTATATAAATTACTATCTGTACTCTTGATGTCTACTATAAAGTACAAGGGCGGAGTACTATTGTTATTCATTAACCCATTATTATAATTGTACCAAACCAGAGGTCTGTGTTTAAAGCTATAATGTACGAATTCCATCAAATTGTTTTTTTTTTAATTTTAATTCTTTATTCAATTGTCCATTTTCAGCCAAAATAACAAGATAACGTGATAGAAATCACACTGACTATTTTGATGGTATCACATTGTTTCATGGGGGATTTAATGTTAAATTTAATTTAAATTCAGACAAAATTGCAAAAGTAGGAATGTAGGATGTACCGATGATAGAAACCTCTTTTTTTTTTTGCAATAGTAGCTTCAATTTGGAACGAAATTGAAGTTAGATAGCGAATTATAATTTGGAGTAGTTAGATGTTGGTGTGAAATATCTCCATGTTTATATAACCTCCTTGCATAATCACAAAATAATGGAAGAAAATTGCAAATGTTTTCAAGCAAATCAAGCTCTATATATTCGTAGTCAATGTGGTTTCTTTTTATTTTCACCATGCGTTATTTTGATTTGTATGTGATTCTGATCTTACAATGTTTACAACAACTATTACAAACATTGATGTAAGGTGTGCATCTTTTTTATGTCAGAAACAAAAGATGAAAAAGATGGGTGCAATTTAAGTAATATAATTAATCTTCTTTCAAATAATTTAAAATCATGTGTTACTTTTAAATTACCCAAATGAAAAAGATGCCCTTTGGTGCAACGAGCCGCACATTATTGTCTGCATGCCTTATGTGTGTAAGCATACCAACCAAAAATGGTTTGTCCGAATTTGACAAATTACATCTTAATCTAATTGACGTGTTTAGCAAGTTAGCAAATTTGACATGGAAGTAGTGCAATCTTCCGTTGTTCAACAATATTCTCGTTCGACTAATCATAATAGCACTTTTGATCTAAAACAAAGACAGGATTTGTTTACGATTGCAAAAAAGTAAAGAAATGGATTTAACCTGCATTTTGAGACCAGATAATCCTATTCATAGGTCACCTTTTTTATTTGTCAATTACATTAAATAAAGGATTTTCCGTTGGATTTTGTCGACCGAGTGAATTGTCGAACAATCGTAATTCGTAAGTCGTAATGCTGGAACTCCGAAACTCAACATACTAAAATAACACTGGATATATTGGCACAGCAAACACACAAATGTTTTAAAAACGTTTTAAACAAGTTGTATTTTGGGCTTTGGTTTAGGTAAAAACGTTCTAATAACATTACATGTCGGGTTATATAAAGGTCATGAAAACGTTTTAAGACGTTTTGTATGAAAACACACTACAACAATATTTTTAAAATGTTTTCAAAAATGTTATTGTAAACTATTTTTTTTTTGCAAACATATTTTGCCAAATATTTTGTCAACACTTGAATAACATTATGTTAAAATAATTGCAGTAGGTTATCAAAGAATGTCTTTGAATGTTATGAAAATGTTTTATACCCTTTATGTACCTTTATATAACCCGACATTTTAACGTTTTCTGACAACCTTTTACAACCTTTTGCAAATGATGTCGAAAACATTTTGTGTTTGCTGGGCTTGTCCTTTTATAGTTTTCATAATGTCTTGTTATTCCAGTCTAGATTTTTAACAACATATCTATTATCATTTTTATTGATAAAAACAGGCAAATACTGTATTTTTTAGTTTAAATTATCTAGGCCTATCAAAGCTGAAATTAAAATTGGAGTTATAATTCAACGTTTAAGCAATATCAATATCATCACTACATTGTAAGAATGGTCACTTATACGATTAAGTACTAAATATCACGTGACTACATTTTACAGTAAAAGTGTGTGCAGCCAATCTGCCAACCAAAACCTGTAAAATTTACAGTATCCTGTAAAAAAGATGAATTTTACAGGTTTCAACTGTATTTTCTTGACAGGAAACTGTAAATTTTACAGTTAGGCGATGTAAAAAAACTGTTCTATGGGAAGGGTGGACTTTTGAAGTCAGTCAGCATTTTTTATCCTAAACACATTCTGAAGCTCTAAAATAACTCGCCAAATATACCTATTTTACAGCATTTTGAGTGTGTTCATTTTTACAGGATACTGTAAATTTTACAGGGTTTTGTTGGCAGATTGGCTGCACACACTTTTACTGTAAAATTTACAAGATTTTTTTTACAGTGTAGTATCTCGTTGATTGCGATCATTATCATCAACTTACGGACCGTTGGTTACTATGATTTACTTTTTAATCACACATGCACTTCGAAAAGGTGATACGATCAGCTCAAATTAAAGACCCATTCAGTGATCCCAGCGCAAGTGTAAAAAAATTAAAATTGTTTATAAATTGCTTAAAAGTGAAGGATAATTCATTCAAATTGTCATTTGGCATTTTTGAAATGACAAATTTGGCAAAAAACGAAGAAAACAGCAGTACTGACGAAATTGAAGCCAATTCAAATACATGTAGCTAATTTAGATACTGTCAGTATCTAAATTACAGATTCGTGTAAAATGTCTTATTTCGTCTTAAATATACGGCTTTCGGCTGAACCACTCGCAGACTATGTTAGCACATCTATGACAATGACAAAGGTACCAAAATCTAAATTTTGATGATTTTTACGATCGTCAGGATGTGCAAATCACTGAATGGGCCTTTAATGAATGTTATGTTGCAATGAAATTCACCATAAAATTGATAATGAAATCAAAAAAAAAATTTTTATATTTATTATGAAATGGACTTAAATAGGCGTGTTCCGATTTTTCATGTTCTCTATCTTAGATTGAGGCGTACTATTAAAACAATATGTTTCAAAATTTTGAATTGTATTGCTCCAGCGGATTTGATATAAGAAAACAAACGTGTATAACAATGCCCCAAAGGATAGTACATACGATTTTGCTGTGGTTACCTCAAGTCCCTACGTTTTGATCTTGGTTTACGGAAGAGCGTGTAACTATAAATAAAATAACGGAAAGGAATTTAACATGCACGACTGTCTACCTGATTTGTTTGGTTGTAGCTTTCATTTAAATGTGGACGCTTTTCTCAAATGTGAGTTGATACTGCAATCGTAAGCGACAATGAGCGACAACCATTTTGGCATTGACCTATAAAATTGACTGTTGTTTTTGTCTAGCAAACAACTTAACCAGAGATTCATTTTGTAAGCAGATAAAAAATGTAAAATATTACGTAAG
Organism: Amphiura filiformis; assembly: GCF_039555335.1. Lineage (NCBI taxonomy): Eukaryota > Metazoa > Echinodermata > Ophiuroidea > Amphilepidida > Amphiuridae > Amphiura > Amphiura filiformis. The sequence continues at coordinate 46,771,708 of NC_092633.1, read as the reverse complement.
GTGGTTTGCATCATTACGTGTGAGTGTCCGCAGTAATTAGAACCCCGGGATTGAACCAATCCCCAATGGATTAGTTTAAATAACCCACACCAATACGCCAATATCTTAAACTGTTAAGGTGCCATTCGTAACAACCAGTTGTATTTCATTAGAGTCATTTAAGCAGAATTTGTGGTTTACGACGAAGACACTAATTCCAACATCTAAAGACCGCGGGGACAAACGGAGGAATAGGCTGGACTAACAAGGTGATTCTAACGCAGAGCCCAAGGCATAGAAATTCATCATAGGATGAACATAAGGCATACGTACCGGGGAATACTGTCATTAATGATCATTCGCCTCAATACGTTCTCATAGAGGCAAAAAAAACTTCCACAAGTAAACCAATTTGCATATCTCCAGTGGTAACCAATAAGATTGTGCTGCACAGCTGATATCCAATCAAACACCTGTTTATAACATTGCGCAGGCGTATTGACTGCACCTGGTGTTGTGAAGTGGAGTTCTCCTCCCCTCGTGTATTCATCCGCTCTGCTTTGTACTCAGTGAAGTTGAAGCAGTAATTATAACGTGAATTGCAACGTGTTCCGTTTCTGCAGCGTTTCAAACCGACGTGATATACCGTAGAATTGTACTTATACCACCGATGATCCTATACACGGCTATATGATTGCAATTTGTACCCGGACAAGTAAGAACAAAAGGAAATTTGTAGCAGAATATTAATTGATTTTTATGTTGTACTTCGTCGAAACATGACCATCTCTTTACTCTATGTCATGCAGGCTACATCTAAGAACGCTGTTAATAAAATGAAACTTACAATTTCAGACTGAAATGATAACCCTTTTTTCATCATAATTTCAACCAAACAATCTTGAATTCCGTCAGCTACAAGGACTAGCCGGCGGCTTCGTCTCTCCCTAATAATATGACTTTATTTCTCATCGTTAGTAGCTGCTTGAATGAATCGAGATATCAAGTCATTTAGGATTCGTAGGAAGTCGGTATCTTTGTGGAAATTCTTCCAGTCTGTCTCTTTCTGTTGCCGCGGGTTGGATGAGGCTGAATACCACAGAATCAACTTAACGCGTCATATATTAAGTTACAACTTTGGTCGGAGAATTTTTTGAGTATTTTTACAGATTTTTTTGAGCGCCAAATTTTTGAGCGCCAAATCTTACGATTGTTTTCGAATCTTGGAAAAATGTATTTTGCCAAGTGGTTTACGTGTTTTATACTATTCGTAGCAGAATATTTGCAACTGGCTTGGACAATAAGAGAGAGGAGTGCGCCGGAATTAATTGTCATTGGTAAGTATTAATTAAAAGCTATATTCTAATGTTTTAGATTTGGAAAAGAATGGTTTATAAGTTATTGTAGGAAACACAGTGACTAAATTCAAATACAAAAGTTTTGACGTTAGAATTTAGTTTCAAATCGTGGTAGAAAATGATCAAATAAATTTAATTTCTTTAAAATGTTTTTCATAAAACAAGGAAATTTTAATCGTGATGAAACACTTAAATTATTATAAACTGTTTGCGTGTCGACTGTTTTTGATTCTTTTAAACTAAATTCATATTACTAATGTAGAAAACAAAGAGTCAAACTATGCTTTCCCTTAAACATGTTAAAACTTATTTTGAAATCGTTGGCGTTATTAGCACATATGGAAAAGCGCTTTTGTATCGATGATACTAATGGATATATTGTGGCAATTTTGTCAGAAAGAGGGACAGAAAAAAACACATGTGACTTATTACATTAAAGGGTAGAGCTTAGCTCAACAGATAACCTTAAATCGAATTGCTTGTCATTACGACCGCAAATCCACAGTTAAATTTGACAAAACAAATAATCTAAATAAGCCGGTAACAAGTGACGGCTGTAACAACAGACTCTGATTTGTTTATATCATATTGGGAAAAAAGAACCAGTCATTTTATCATTTGACATCAGTTAATAAAGTATCGGCAGACATATGTCATATTAGCGGAAGGTTTCATTAAATTTGAACGATTTCAAATGATACAAAACGCAGGCTGGGCATAACAAAATTATCGTCAAATCTCTCAACCAAAATTGTATACACTGGTTTTGTACACTCGGCGTTTTAATTTGTTTTTCACGTGTACTTTGGAATATGATCAGTATAATTTGCATTAGTAAGTGTTAAAGGCTGGTATATGATGTGATATATTATATATAATAATATTGATTACTTTGTAAAATAATGATTAAAATTGATTTTGTTTTGTTTAATTATTGGTTAAATATAAACTATACATGTGTCCATGGTGACCTTAACATAATAATATGCGGATGTACTTATTATACTTAATAATTATATTGTTTCGGCTTTAAAAAATGTATTGAAAGTATATACTTATCCGTATAATTAAAATGCAAGTTATAATAATTATACTCTCCAAATGTACATCATTGAAAATCACTCTTAATAGTTCAGAGTGAAAATGTCACTCTTTAAGAGTGTAATTTACTTTGATATTTTTTCACACCAAATAAGAGTGAATGTCCTCTCCATTTAGAGTGAATTTTCATTCGAATATTCACTTCTATTGTTACTCTTAAAAAGTAATTTTCACCCTTTAAGGGGTACTACACCCTCGATAAATGTGTGTCTATTTTTGCATTATTCTCAAAAAATAATAACACAGTGTATCAAAAGTTATGTATATTATAATCTGTAGTCATATTATAATTACCCATAATGCCCTTTTAGTATACGATATACTCTTTAAGAAATTACTACACCCTGTAGTAAATTTGTGACTATTTTTCATTTTTCTCAAAAATAATAACAAACTAGTAACCAAAGATATATTATTGGGGCAAGAATCAATTACTACACTGGAATTTCAGTGACCCAAGACAAGCAGTTTGTTATTTATGATAAGAAAAGAGGTACCGCTAGAATGTACCTCATTTTCTATCAAATATACTGAACCGCTTGTCTTAAGTCACTGAAATTTCAGTGTAGTAATTGGATTCCTTGCCCCAATAATATATCTTTGTTACTAGTTTGTTATTATTTTTTGAGAAAAATGAAAAAATAGTCACAAATTTACCACAGGGGTCTAGTACCCCCTTAAAGAGTATATCGTATACTCAAAAGGGCATTATGGGTAATTATAATATGACTACAGATTACAAATCAGGAAGATTAAATTTCATGTAAAGCATGGACATTGTATATCGTGTCGCACATGGTAAATTTCAGCGATGCGATAGATTCTAAAAATATATTGTAAATCCAAAAGTATTGTGGAGATGCAAAATATATTCAAAAACTTTGCTAATGCACATCATGCAAATTGTAAATAATATATCACAGTTTCCTTATTTCAAAGCGAATGTAACAACAAATTCTAGCAATTTAGATTTCCGATGTTTTCAAACATCTGTTTCGAGATAGTTAAGTAAGAGCCTGTCACCGAGTGATCAAAACACTTCAATTTGGAATATCCCTACGCACTGAAGTATAGCACTTATATAGTCATATAGTTTTGCTTGCAAACAAAAAAGAGCTCTCCCGGGGGCTTTTCATGTTTATATGTCGCGCTAATGACCATCATTGTCACATCTCATTTTTTAGTTTGTCAATAAAATACACATAGTTGCCTGGAAATGTACTGCTGATGGTATGTACAGGATGTCAGAATAATTTGGCAATGTTCAATCATGTGTGTTATGCTCTGACTTATATCTACAAAAACACGTCGATACCTCACGTCAGTATTTTAAATATCTCTCAGAATTATACTGATTAAAACTTACATATAGGAAAAGAGTTTTGTGTGAAATTAGAATGAAATAGCTATGCATACTTGTAATCATTATCGCTCGATTATTACACACCTGTAGAAAACTCTAAATCACCTGCCTACTTGAAAACCATTAAACTGCCCTATTTTAGTGGTTTGTTTCAATGGTACAAATCTGCACAGAATAAGATTTATAGCTCAAAAGTAAGTAGAAATCTAAAAAACTGACAATTATTTTCCCAAATGTGTTGATAATGTTGCCGGTAAACAGATTGCCAGCGTAGCGTACCAGATTACCTGTCCAACTGACCCAAGTTATTAAGAAATTAAGACTTTTCAAAATGACCTGAAAATAAGCATGAGATACCACGCCTCTATTCGAATGACAGTCATAGTTTTGCTTGCAAACAAAAAATAGCTCTCCCGGGGGCTTTTCATGTTTATACATGTATGTCGTTCTAATGACCATCAATGTCACATCTCATTTTTTAGTTTGTCAATAAAATACACATAGTTGCCTGGAAATGTACTGCTGATGGTATGCACAGGATGTCAGAATAATTTGGCAATGTTCAATCATGTGTGCTATGCTCTGACTTATATCTACAAAAACACGTCGAGACCTCACGTCAGTATTTTAAATATCTCTCAGAACTATACTGATTAAAACTTACATATAGGAAAATAGTTTTGTGTGAAATTAGAATGAAATAGCTATGCATACTTGTAATCATTATCGCTCGATTATTACACACCTGTAGAAAACCCTAAATCACCTGCCTACTTGAAAACCATTAAACTGCCCTATTTTTGTGTTTTATTTCAATGGTACAAATCTGCACAGAATAAGATTTATAGCTCAAAAGTAACGAGAAATCTAAAAAAATGCTCATTATTTCTCCAAATGTATTGATTATATTGCCGGTAAACAGATTGCCAGCTTAGCGTACCAGATTACCTGTCCAAAATGACCCAAGCTATTAAGACATTTTAAAAGTCTTAAAAGACTTTTCAAAATGAGCATGAGATACCACGCGGCTATTCGAATGACAGTATACCAATTATATAGTCATAATAGTTTTGCTAGCAAACAAAAAAGAGCACCCGGGGGCTTTTCATGTTTATATGTCGCGCGAATGACCATCATTGTAACTAGAAATCTAAAAAACTGACAATTATTTCCCCAAATGTGTTGATAATGTTGCCGGTAAACAGATTGCCAGCGTAGCGTACCAGATTACCTGTCCAAATGACCCAAGTTATTAAGAAATTAAGACTTCTCAAAATGACCTGAAAATGAGCATGAGATACCACGCGGCTATTCGAATGACAGTTTGACAGATTACACTGACGGCTTCTGACCGGGTTAATGGCATGCATAGATCAAACCATCTCATATTTTTTCTGACGTATTTTCAAAGAAATCAAAAGGTAAAACGGTCAACTTATTGCGCCACGGTGCTTTATTTCAAAATTTAGCCTGAATGTTTCGTTATTTAATCTTCAGACTAATTTTCTGGACCCGGATGGTATTTATCTTGCAGAATTATATAAAGATAATTAAATTACATAATTTCATATGATCATGATGTATAGGGATAGCTGGTCGGGTAAGCAAATATGTCCTGAGGGTGTGATAGAGCTTGTATTTTAATCATAAATCTGTACTAACGTTTGAGCCCACATGACGAACGGACATTCGACACGTGATGGGTGTCACTAATTCTTGTCACGTCTTAGTTAGAGGATGCATTCATGAACCAGTCTAAATTGCCAGGTAAATAAGGTTTTGGTTGGAGCGTATCCGACATTTAATTGTTACCATATATTTTCCTATCCCCTAGAATAACCGGCATCCAAGGCCATTAAAGTCCATAACCAATCCATGCGTGGGTACAATGTGTGACCTGCTACAACGAAGTCACAAGTTGGTACTTTCGAGACATACTGGCTGACTGAGTTGATGTTCTTTGTTTGCCGCACACCTGTACAGGCCAGTAATGTCCTTCGTGAATGGGCTATTGTGCCCCCATTCACGAAAGAAATACAGTCATACTTCTGGCTTGAACATGTGCCTGTGAAAAAAAGAATACCAACGCAGTAGCCCGGGCGTTTCGAAACTAACAACTACCAACCGACTTTTCGTGGTGGCAGGTCACAATTATTGCATGATACACCTTTGCACCAATGAAAGTATCAAAGCCTGTACTCTTTATTGTGCTAGTTCACGTGTGATGCTATCACCAATATCAATGGTCTATTTTGTCATTTGAATATAAAATTACATGTAGTTGCCACGATAATTTTGCAACAATCATTATAATCATAGTATTTATTTAAACCAGGATCCCTGTTTAAACGCACTGACTCACCATCCCATCGTAAGAAGGTTTTGTACTATCCTCACAAATGTTATGGGTAGGCACCAGCAGAACCGCAGAGCCTGCCAAAACGTTTATTAAAAACGCTTTAATAACACTTAAAAGTGTCGGGTTATATACAAATCATGCATACGTTTTTAGAACGTTATTGCAAAATATTTCGTCAGGCATAGTAACCAAATTAGGGGAATAGATTTGACAAAATCACAAGACTGGGAATGTCGATTATTTTGATGGCTATGATTAATTTCAGATACGCTCCAAACATATGGACCTTTGGAACCCATTTAAAACAGGTGTCAATCTATAAATAGGGACAAATTTCAATAGTGCTCAGATTGTGATAAAATTGTATCATGAATCACAATGTAAAGTGGAGCAATTTGAGACCATTTATATCAAAATCGGAGCATGTTTCTAATTTTGACCCTTGTAGAGACCAAAACTTGACATTTGACTTTTTCGCCTGTAACTCGAAAAAAGTACATAACTATACTTTTCTTGAATCCGGAATACACCGGTGTCAGTTATAACACAATCTAAGACCTTTTATTTATGTGTATCTTAATGACATTCTAGTCAAAAATTGATCTCACTACGAGATATTAGGAAGCACACATATCCAATTTGGTGGCTTTGTCAACTGTGTCCCCATTTTGATAAAATTGGCCGTTACCCTGCCTTACCAAAAGGGAAGGGAATATCTTCAAGATGACCCACACGCTTCATTACTGTGACCAGCGCAATTCAATGGTTGAACGGAATGGGAATGAACGGATACATCAAACGCCAAGGAATACCGGCGAATTCGGGTTATATCATACTTATGTGTGCTCCATTGCTGTTTATTCCCATTCTATGACAAGTTTAATAGATATCGTACAACGTTTAACAAAATGGAAATAAAAAACTGTTAAAAATATTTGAATTTCTAGAAAACGTGTCAAAAGCAAGTACGATGACATATTCATACAGTATGTACTTTATATTTCAACAAATTACCACGTGCTTGTGGATTAAAATACACGATGGAAAATTGCATCATGCCTTGAGGGAGGCATTGACCGGGTAAATCGATTTCGCCGACTAATTTGCATTTTTCGTTAAAATTCAGGATATGGTTCTGGTAAGAGAACTGTCAGAATTGAGGATTATTATAATTTGTGGGTAATGCATGAGCACTGAACACTTTCTTTCTTTCTTTCTTTCTTTCTTTCTTTCTTTCTTTCTTTCTTTCTTTCTTTCTTTCTTTCTTTCTTTCTTTCTTTCTTTCTTTCTTTCTTTCTTTCTTTCTTTCTTTCTTTCTTTCTTTCTTTCTTTCTTTCTTTCTTTCTTTCTTTTCTTTCTTTCTATTAAGGGGTACTACACCCTGTGGTAAATTGTGACTATTTTTGCATTTTTCTCAAAAATAATAACACACTGGTAACAAAAGTTATGTATATTATTGGGGCCAGGAATCTAATTACTACACTGAAATTTCAGTGATTCAAGACAAGTGGTTCAGTATATATGACAGGAAATGAGGTACATCCTAGCGGTACCTTATTTCTTATCATAAATAACAAACCGCTTATCGTGGGACACTGAAATGCCAGTGTAGTAACTGGATTTCTTGCCCCTATAATATACATAACTTTTGTTACCAGTGTGTTTTTAGTTTTTGAGAAAAATGCAAAAATAGACTTTTATATAAATAAAATTAAATAAATTTATCGAGGGGTGTAGTACCCCCTTAAGTTATGATGAATTAAGGAATGCTCACCAATATTGCAGAGTTAAGGGCATAGTTTGGGTCACACCCAATAATTAATCAGAAAACATATCTAGAAGAATATCTTCAGAATATAAACACAGGCTTCACTGCAGAGTCTTGTGGTTTTCATTTTTAAACGATATGGATGAATTACCTTTCGAGTAACAACGATTCAATTTCATATGTTCAAGGTAAACTGAAGACCTGAGCGTCCACTTGGCCCATCAACATGTATACACTCAAGTTGCGTATAGTTTGGTAATGTCAATTTTCAGGGGCCAAAAACAAATCTTTCTCAACCTTTTATGATGTTTTCACCCTGGAACATGTATTAAAAATTATAAAACCCTAAAAGCTATACGTAACTTTAGTGTATACATGTTGAGGGGCCAAGTGGACTTACGGTCTTCTTGCGCTCAGGGCTTCAACTGGTCATCGCAAACGAACACCTGTGAATCCGGGCAAATAATTCGGAGGGCTCATTCTATTACATGTTTAATGGATAAAATGTTGAACAAAATTGAAATGTAAACCCGTGTTTAAAATAATTGAAATTGAGGAAAATCTGTCAAATACAAATTCGATGACGTATTTGACCTTTATGCACAGGGTGTCCCAAAAATACCATAATATTTGGAACCATTGCATGATCTTTCATCATATCAAGGATAATTGAAATATATATTTAAAAGGAACAAACTTGAAATATTATTTTGATACCAAGCTTGACATAATGTGCTTCCTCGTTAGAAAACGGTAACACGTCCATTTTAAAAACCACCTAAATTTGCAGACAATAATGCCCTTTTAAAACCAATGATATCAACTTCTAGATATCCAAGTCAAGAACGTTTGCTGGTGATGTTGACCTACTTTATATGATTAAAAACAGGGAAAATATGATACAACATCCAATGGGGGAGTAACACAAAATATATAAACAGAGTTAAAACCCCGACGTTTCGAAAAGACAAAACTTTTCTTTTTCAAGGAGTAAAAAGGAGACCTGCTCTCAATATAGTGGAGACTTTATATGTGATGCGATCAAGCAAAATCAGTCAGAACTCGCAAATATTGATTTTGAGATATAGCCGAATAAAGGAAATATTTCCTTTTGTTTCTTTTTGTTTTGGAAACTCTTTAATTGCTCATATCTTTGGAACTGGTTGTTCAATTTCAATGGGGTTTTCTGCAAAATCCAGCTTTGTAAATGTTTTTTACTATCCTGTAAGAAACTGAAAATTTATTATTGCCGAGTTCCGACTGATTTTGCTTGATCGCATCACATATGGTCAAGTTAGGTATCAAAACAATTTTACAAAATTTCTGTTTGTAAAAATCCATTCATATTGCACATAAGATACTTTGTGCAAGAGATGTAGTATTTTAATATGGTAAATGAACTTTTTGGACATTCTGCACATTATATGTATTGAACAATTCCTTATAAAAAGTGACGAGTAAGTCAAAGATTGCTCTAAGGTCATTGATCGTATAGCTAATAAGAGCACTAGGTGCCTCAAAGAAGCCATTTGGATCAGCAGAAAAGGACATGACACTCTAAACAAGGATGATGGACCTACGTACTAAAGAATAATTTTGACCAACTCATCACGCCCTCTGCGGCCATTCCTGTTACCCATAAAAGGAAACAGTCTGATGTGATGATTTGCCTGTCTCATTTTAACTCGTACTTCTGTAAGGGTTAAACTAGTTGTGGTTTAAAGCTTATAATCAGTTTTTGAGTTCATGGCTTAAACAAATATTCCTTAATCCTTTAAACAGTAGTCAAATTTGAAGCTTTTAAACTTGTGTTGGGGAAGGAAGCATATAAGTATTTTAAGCAACGCGGAGTTAAAAAAAAGTTTTAAATTGTTAACATTTTCTTTCATGGGCGAATTCGAGTGTAGCAAACTGTTCCTCTAGAGGAGTATCAAACGTGTTTTTTTCAGCACATATTATTTCTTGACATCTTATTTCCCTGAATCATATTTTTCGATATCGTTTTATAGAATTGTTATTCTTTTATGTTTTTGCTCTTGGAGGGTCTTTTCAGCATAACACTTCAACGAGTCGTGGAATGTATAACCAACATGACTCAAAGATTACTTTCTGTGTTGTATTTCACCCCTACTCTATCTATGTTGATAACATTTACAGCTTTGTGCAGCAGACGATGGTAAGATGAAGATTTTCATGAATATGCTGATGAAAAAAATCAAACATATTGCATTTCCCTTGAGAATCCATGTAATCCTAAAATGGACAAAGAAATACTTCATCGCTGTGGTATTCAATTTGGTATTTTAGGAGCGCGAGGTTGCATAATCTTTTATAGAAATCGCGCGCAATCTAATCTGTACGGATTGCATGTATTTACTATTCCAGTCGTGTGATAAATAAATCTGTGGATTTCCAGTTTTTAGTATTCATGGTCTTTCTTTCTATGTTTACATGTTTCTCTAGGGAAACGCGGTGTCAAATGAAGACAAAAACTTGTTTTCCCTAGTGTCGTACTAATCATGTCTTAGTAGTAGTACCATCAGTCACGAAGAGTTGAACAACTCTATTAAAGCTACTAGCGAGTACGGAAGAAATCCCGCAGCAAATATGCATATTACATAAATATGTAAATATAATTATGTACATTTCAGATACGATACATACTCTATGGTTAGGGAGCAATAGGCTAAAGGGCCCATCAACCCGAACCCGGACGGTGAGGGGTTATAGGCCCGTAGCCAGTACCGAGTAGTTTGACCTATTTCCCGACATAGTATTTCCTGTATTACACTCTTACATATTTATGAATGGTGCCAATCATATTATCTTAAATTTCCATGCAGTTTAATTTAGTTTATTCTTTCTCTTAAATCAGATCTTCTCTGGTTAAATCCACACTACACATGTTTCTGTTTTACCAGTGCAATAAGCAATGAGCTGGTATTATAGTTTCAGTTGGGTGAACGATTATAAAGCAAACGCAAGGTAACAATACTGTCTGCTTATTGTTAACCAGCATTCTTGAAAATGAGAAGCATAATGGTTGCAGACTTACACGGTTTGGAAATAATTTCTTCATATTTTTATCTGTCGTTTACATATCCTTGTAAAACACAAAAGTGCGACCCTCTCCAAACACTTAAATTAGCTAAAAATTGTGACCGTACAGCACGAATGAGCCGTAAATGTCCTCAATTGTATTCTGAGTTACAGTGTAAAATGGGCATGAAGGTCGTATTCATAGGTACCTCAATTTGGTGCTACGTGTACCTCATTTAATGAGATACACGTAGCACCAAATTGAAATACCTATGAATATGACCTTCATGCCCATTTTACACTGTAACTCAGAATACAATTGAGGACATTTACGGCTCATTCGTGCTGTACGGTCACAATTTAGGACATGTTACAAAACTATATTTTCTAGAATTTCAGAGAATACTTTAAATATTGGCCGGTTATTTTTCACACAGTGACGTTAACTAGGCAAATGTCCTATTACCTAAAACATACACTAAAACACAAAAGTGCGAATATTTCCAAACACCTAAATTAGCTAAAAATTTAGGACATGTTACAAAACTATATTTTCTAGAATTTCAGAGAAAACTTTAAATATTGGCCGGTTATTTTTCACACAGTGACGGTAACTAGGCAATTGCCTATACCGCTAACATACACTATTTGTAGAGGTCATGCGTCAATGGTGAGAGCACTGTGTATTGTGTATAGGAAAACGGACAGTAACTGCAGTATGTCCAATGAACATGATTAAGCCGAAATAAAAAGTTTAATTAAAAGATTTCGCAGTGAAAATATTAAGTTCAATAGGGGTCTAACGTGCAATTTAATTCTGGCGCCAAACTGTGACGGCGGAATTGAGGCTGTAGGGAAATAGTATACAAATATTAACCGGCTAATAGTCTAGTTTTCGTAGATCAGCTGGTGGTAGCTGAATCTATTTTTGTTGTGTCGTACGTGATTGACCAATCACTAATAGCTCATGAATATGTAAGATTACATTATGTAATAAGATAAAATACCAAATGAGCAAAAAGGTGTGAATAATTGTGTTCAACGTTTTTATACTTGATATAACAAACTGTTTGACTGCAAGAACCTTAATAATTCTTCCAACAGTGAATCTTCGCATCTTCCCTATTTTCGGCAAGTTGGTCACACATAACAATATTTCACTCGTCAGAGAACATAATATGTAAGGAAATATCTTCAAAGATGAACCACATGCTTCACTACTGTGTCCTGTATAATTCATTGGTTAACCGTATGGGGTGAATTGATACTTCAATTGCCTGATACGAGCGCATGAGTGTCAAGAGGAGGATGGAAGTCCATAAAGGCAATGTTTGGACTCAGGTAATATCTTCAGATACCAACCACAGGCTTCACTCTTGAGTCCTGCAGATTTCAATGGTTAAACCGATATGGATGAATTGATACTTCAATCGCCAGCGTTGGGCGACTGCATATTTGACAATGAAGGCGGTCGTACTTTTTCTCAAGGTCAATTGCTCATCGCAAATGAACGACCTGTGAGTCCCAGTTAATGATTCGGAGGGCTCCATTACAGTTTACACCCATTCGATGACAAGCTTATGGATAAAAATATTTAACAAAAGTGTAGAAATGAAAAGCAATGATCAAAATTATTGAAATTTAGACAAAAACGTGTCATCAGCAAGTATGATGACGTATTCAACCAGCGTGTACTTCATATTTGAACAAATTATCACGTGCCTGTGGATTAAAAATACACGATGAAGAATTGAATTATACCTTGGGGGAGACATTGACCGGGCAAATCAATTTGGTCGACTAATTTGCATTTTTCGTTATTCATGATACGGTTGTGGTTAAACTCTGTCCGAGTTGAAGATTATTATAATTTTTGAGTGATGTTATGCAAGCAGAGAAACTGATCTTTTTAGAATATTTGTTTCCACAATCACATTCCCCTTTTTTTTTATCATGGTGGATGATAAATGATAGCGAACCATGTCTTCCCAAGGGGGTACTACACCCCTGGCCAATTTTGTGCCTATTTTTGCATTTTTCTCAAAATTATAGCTCATTGTGACAAGTAAGATATATATATTATAGGGGCAAGGACTACAACTACTGCACTGAAAATTCAGCCACTCAAGGCAAGCAGTTATTGATTTATTGATCAAATATTGGTTTTCCTCATTTTTGACTGTAACTCCACAACTGTTGTCTGTGCTGAAATAAAATTTCCAGTGCAGTAGTTGTAGTCCTTGCCCCTATAATATGCATATCTTAATTGTCACCAATGCGCTATAATTTTTGAGAAAAATGCAAAAAATTGGCACAACATTGGGCAAGGGTGTAGTACCCCCTTAAGCGATACTCATAATACTGGAAATATATAGTCTAGAGTCAAAGTTAAGGCGTTTGTTGATAGCCGCACATTCTTTCCCGAGGCAAAGTTTTATTTCAATATCTTTGATTTCGTTCCCGGAAATGAAAATAAAAACGTGTTCAGTAACGGGTTAACTTGTTGTCAACTTCAGATGATCAGCGGTTAATATTAACTTCGCTAAATCATTAGCGACCTTCTCCTCTAGATGATTATCAAACGTGTTGTTTTATGAACAAACATGTCTTGACATATTATTTCCTTTGGTCATATTTTTTCGTTATAATTTATAGAATTATTATTCTCTTATGTATTTGCTCTTGGAGTGTCATGCCATCATAACCGCTTCAACGAATCGTGGAATGTATACCAGCATAACATAACTCTAAGATTACTTTTTGTGTTGCATTTTACCCTTACTCTATGTTGATAGCATTTCCAGCTTTGTGATGCTAGCTACATACGACGTTAATGATCTGCATGCTATCCATGCACTTCAACGGAAAAAGGTCAAGTTTTGAAATATTTTCTCAAAATATCAAGAGCTATCTTAAGAACTACTGAACCAATACTTGGTTTGTTTGTACTCATTTTAATGCATTTTTCATACTGATTCCAAATATGGTCATAAAAATTTACATTTATGAAATTTTTGAATTTCGATTTTTTTTGTCGTCTGCATTCGACACCCGCGTGAAGAGATCAAGATTGTCATGAATATGGTGATGAAAAATCAAAAAAATCAAACATATTGTATTTTGTCTTGAGAATCCATAATCCTAAAATGGACAAAGAAATACTTCATCGCTGTGGTATTCAATTTGGTATTTCAAGAGCGAGAGGTTCCATAATCTTTTTCAGAAATCACGCGGAATCTAATCTGTACGGATTGCATGTGTTTCCTATTGTAGTTGTGTGAAAAATAAATCTGTGGATTTCCAGTTTTTAGTATTCATGATCTCACTCACTCTCTATGTTTACACGTTTCTCTAGGGGAAAGAGGTGTCAACCGTAAAAGACGTTTCCCTGGTGTTGTACTAACCATGTCTTAGTACTAAGTTGTCTGTTAAAGCAACTATTGATTCGAAATAAAATGCATATTACCCAAAAATTAAACAATATTGAATATGTTCACCCGTTATCACACTTGGTATTACAAAATATTTGACTGCAATGATTCTTCCGACAGTGAATCCCCGAAGAGAATCTTTCCTGGCTTGCTCACTGCTTTTGGTAATTTGGTCACACCTTACAATATGTCACTCATCTGACGTGTCATGTCAAAACCAGACACTTTTGGGCAGGTTATCAATTTTGAGATTTTTACATATCTTAAATATAGAGATATTTTGCTCCACAACGCCGTTTTCCCCAATGAAATCGGAGAGAGTTGTTGAGAGTAGGAATTACCTTGAAAAAAATAAAAAAAAATACAAGATGCCAGTTATATTCCGGTCTGAAACTATCAGACAATATTTTAAACATTAATAACATCACAAATTCGCAACAAACCCAAGTTGTGAAAAAAGCACCCACGGGCAGATTTTTGGCTATTTCTCCATTTACGATCCTGTCCAAAAGTGTCTGCTTTTGACATGACACGTCACATATAAGGTAATATCTTCAGAGTCCTGTGGATTATAATGCTTAAACCAATATGGATGAATTGATACTTCATTTGCCAGCGATGGGCGAATCGGAAGTCGAAGTAAAAAGAAAATGAAGTCGATCGTACTTTTCTAGAAACAGCGATTTATTTCATTTGTTCTGATCGCAAACTGACGACCTTTGAATCCGGATAAATAGTCGGTGTGCTCCATTTCTATTTATCATAAGTTTATTGATAAAATGTATAGAAATAAAAACCAGTGAACAAAATAATTAAAACTGGGACAAAACGTGTTAATAGCAAGTATGATGCCGTATTCGACCAGGACGTATTTCATATTTTAACAAATTGTTACATGTCTGTGGATTAAAAATACACGATGAAGAATTTTATTATACCTGGAGACATTGACCGGGTAATAAGATTTCACGACTAATTTGCATTTTTCGTTTAAATTCATGATAAAATTCTGGTAAAAGTGCTGTTGGAATTGAAGGTTATTATAATTTTGTGAGCGACGTTATGTGGAACAGAGAAAAAAGATAGTGAACCACTTCTTCTGAAGGCATAATACTGATAAATAGATAGTACAGACTTAAGCCGTTTGTTCACAGTTACATTCTTTCCCGGGGCAAATGTATCACTTTAATATATTTGATTTCGTTTCCGGAAATGAAAATCAAAATGTGTTCAGTAATGTCATTTTCCTCTCGAGGACTATCATACATGTTCTTTTCGACACACGGTTTCGGGACATCTTATTTCCTTGAATCACATTTTTGATATCATTTATAAAATTTGTATTCTTTTTTTACTCCTGGAAGGTCTTGTCAATATAACCACTGTATATCCAACAACGCTCTATTAGAATATTATTTGTGTTGCATTTGGGTCTTTTACTCTCTATAAAATTTTGTGATGCTAGCTACAGCCGATGAAGATGAAGATTAGTATGAATATGGTGATGAACAAAAATCACAAATATTGCATTTCAACAGAGAATCCATAATCTTAGGAGGGACAAAGACATTTTTGAGTGCCGTGGTATTCAGTGTGGTATTTCAGGTACGGGAGATTATAGAATCTTTCTCAGAAATAACGCACCGTCTAATCTGTACGGATTGCATGTTTTTACTATTCAAGCTGTGTGAAAGTCAATATCTAGACGTCCAGGTTTAGTATTCATGGTCTTTCATTCCTCCCTATATTTACATGTTTCTCTTGGGGAAAGCAGGGACAAACGTAAAACACGTTTCCCCTGGTGTCTAACTACACTATGGTCCACAATGGCATCATCCCAATGGCAAAGTTCTATAACCTCAATTAAACACTGGTAGTGCAAAATCTGACCTCAAATTGCAGAGTATGAGATTTTGTACCAACATTTTCTACGGTCATTCAAGGAATGTATAAATATATTGGGGTTAAAGAACTGTGCCCTGATAGATGAACATGTTATGGATCATAGTGCTAGTTAACCATGTCTCACTGCCATCAGGCACCAAGAGTAGAAAAACTCTCAATGAAGATAAATAGGAATTAAGCTAAAGACTTATAAAACGCGTAATTAGTTCTCCATCTTCATCCGTTATGAGGACATATCTTTATTTTAGCCTTTGTTAACAAACTTAGTGTAAACACTATTTTTCAGTTTGGCACAGGACTTTAACAGATTTTTAGTCGAGAGCCAAGACCTCAAAGTACATTGATATTAAAATCCATTTTTACGGTGTCATGATTATCAAACGCAATTGAGCTTGAAAGCCAGTGTATTGTTGCAAATTATCTGTTGTCGGTTTTGGAAAAAGATCTATTTCAAATTTATATTAAAATCAAAGTCTTAACATCGCTGTAAATTTTCCCAAGAAATTGTATTTTTTTTAGAATTTTTTTCCTAAAATAAAAGTGGTTTGGGGATGCCATGCTTCCATCATCCTCATGCATTCTGATGTTGATATTATAGAAAGTTAAATCCTATTTTTATCTAATATTGAATACCTCGTCAACATTCTCTCACATGTACCCTAAACATATGATTGTTTTTGTTGGAAACATAAACTTGTCGAAATTACAAAACGAACAAATATATAATAAACAAAAAACGCACCAAGGATTTCTTTTGTATTGATCGGGAGATTTGATTATATAATATGCAAAGCCCGTATTTGATCTGTGCGTCACTATAGCTTTCAATGAAACTACTAAAATATAAATTTTGCATCTCCAAATGTTGCAACATTATTTGCTACAAGCGATTCGCTACAGCTTGTTTATGCCGTCCACGTATTATTGTTCATAGCGATGTGAAATTGCCAAAGAGCCTCGTGTGTATGATGGTACTAACATTGACAGGATTAGGTTTTCGTACGAGGACGCAGTAGGTGAATTACGTCATATCGCCGTAAACCAATCAGTACTTTTGAATAACACCAAATTAACGTCTCGCTTTCACGTACTGCGTCTACGGAAAACTAATCCTTCAAGTGTGCTGCAAGTATTCTGCACATCGTTGGTCATTCAGCGATGAAAGTATCAATGTATGTAGCTAAATGAACGACTGATGCAAATTTTGATGTATTTCAAAACTCATGAATATTAAATTAAGAGGGTCTAAGCTTCTGATCCCAGCAAACTATCTATCGAAGAAGAAAGGGAATAATACTTGATATAGATTTTGCTATATAAGATTGAACGCTCAGAATACTAAATCTATCTTGCTGTGGACAATTTATATCAGCAGTTTAAATTTGTACCAAATATTATCTTAATTACTATAATTATCTTAACTACTTTGGAAATGAGACGGTAGAGATAATACTGGTGAGAAATACCATTTATACAATACATTGTAGCTAAGCGTCGCGTAGACGTAGCGTAACTTCGCGTTAACAGCGCAACTACGTAACGCAATGAGTTGTTGCGCATATTTGCCCCACTGATTCCAAAAAGAATTTATTTTTCCCTTTTAAATTGCGAACACGATTGAAATAGTGAAATACAATCTATAAAAATATGCAGTTGGGGTTTTTAAATCTGGATTTTCTTTGTATTATAAAAACATTTCATAGTACATAGAAATAAAAAAAAAAAGCTCAATATCTCGAAAGAAACAACGTCTAGAGTGCACAGCCACGTTAAAACGACAATATCTAATATCAGTATTGAGTTGATTTTACTCAATTCTACAGGGATATGAGAGAAACCTATTCAGCATATTGTTGATCACATATTTTTAGAAATCAAATCCGGGTATCCATTTATTCCAGATTTGACAAGATCATGTGTATATCCAAGATACTATGCATCTTTAAAAGGAAAAGGATTGACGACAATCTTGTCATCCACGCCCAAGGGAGTTTCTAGATATCCGTGTACAAAATTTATCACCATTAACCACAACGAAGATGTGTCAAGCCCATAGGTAGTCAAACAAGTAGGACTCATTTTCCCTTGTCTTGTCTTGAATGCTCCGCGTGCTAGCCAGAGGCTTCAACATAAAAAGTCCAAGTTTTGAGTTTTTTCTCTCAAAATATCACGAGCTATCTCAAGAACCACAGGGCCAAACCTAGGCTTGTTTGTACTCATTTTAATACATTTGTCATGCTGATTCCAAATATGGTCATGAAAATTTACAATTATTAAATTTGTGATTTAAAAAAACAAAAACATTTTAAACTTGTCGTCTGCAGTCGACACCCGCGAGGAGAGAGTTAAGGTCCGTATAAAGCAAAAGATAGAGAATCGGGTAGGTAAGAACGTCCATTCTGTCGTGTGTGGTTCTTGGCGTCATTAATTTATGATTTTGATTTATAAACTTAAGACCCTCGATCTACAAGGAGGAAAAAGTAACATTGAGTGCATTTTTAAAAACACGGCGAAAACATATTTCTCGCATTTTTTCGTAATCAAAATGGATGCATTATTATTTCTTGCATTACCAAGACTTCCTTAAAATTATCTTTATTTTAAAATACTATTGAATAAATAGTATTTTCTCAAAACATCTAAATTAGCTCACCTTTAGGTAACTTTCTGTCTGTAATTCACTAGACTATTTAGTAAATTTGGTTTTAATGTGGAGGTCACGGCAAGAAGTGTGCATATCCATGTGTGTGGATGTGACCTCTCAATTTGTACCCGTCAGTATTTTTACCACGTGCTTTACAAAATTCATTATTCTTGATTTTGTGACTTGTATTAGCCCATTCTAGATATAAGGTCCTCAATTATTTGTTTGATTTTGGGAAAATGTAGTTGCTTTGTGTTGGACTAGCAAATCTCTACCTTAGAGTTAAGTAGTTCTAACTATAATAACGGCCTTATATCACAATTCATGGTTACTTGGTAATAAGAACATCCGATACATATCTGCAAACAAGAATGATTGTAATATTTTATTGTGTAAAATGTCCTAACAGTCTAAGCAAACCCCACTTTTTTTATAGGACAAAAGAAATAGCGACAGGAAATCAAAAATGCTTGACATAACACTAGGATCCACAACATGTTCATCTATCAGGGCACAGTTCTTTAACTCCAATACATTTGCACATTCATTGCATGACCGTGGAAAATTTAGGTACAAAAACTCATACTCTGCAACTTGAGGTCAAATTTGGCACTATGATTGTTCAATTGAGGTTATTGAACTATGCCATTGGGATGATGCCATTGTACTCCCTAGTGTAAATGAGCTAAATCTGAGGTAATGACCAACAAATTGGGAGATGCAACAGGAGCAATTAACACTCAGAAAAGCTATCACAATGTCACGTGCTCGCAGAGTACCAATTAAAAGAAACGTGACCTGGTGAAATCTGCTAGAATTACGCGGAAAATCCCCGCGTTGCAAAAACTACGAATAAAAGCGAATAGAAATTTAAAACTAGGGCGCTGACAACCAATCGATGATAGATGGCTATTGAAAAAAGTGTTGAAATATCGTGATTTTATGCCATGTTTCATCTTAATTATTCTAAATTTAAAATAAAGTAGGTTGGATTATTATGATGATTATGTTCCACACGTTGTGTAAAACGGGTTAATCGCATGGTCTTGACATTATGGCAAAAAATGGTTTACCATCATTCTAATTAATTGATGGGGCTTTGTTACCGTGGAATTATCGTTGCATAATGACCATTTAGACGCTGCTGCAAATATCACTTAGCTGAAACACTACATGGGATGATGAACTCCGCTTTGTCTCCTTCGTCAACCTAAATCAGAGGTTATTGACTGTTTGCAACTTTGGTCTACAAACCAAAGTAGCTTCTTAAATAGGTAATATGAGAACGAGGGATCTATGTTTTCAGAAAAGTGTGTGAAATTAAGCAAATATATAATGTGTTATTTCATCTTAATTATTCCACTTTGAAATGAATTGGTAGGGTTATCACCGGGGGTTATCATCCCTGCTCCACAGTTGATTAAATTGTGCAAAACGGGTTAATTAAATGCTATACTGGTAAACTTGTGACAAGTCAAGTGTTACCGTTATTGTAATTGGTGGGATCTCGTTTCCGAGTTAATTATGCAGCATATGACCATTCAGACGCTCATTTTACTCAAGCACTTTTTTCAGAAGAAAAAGCATTTTGGTGTGCTCACACACATACAGGCTAACAGAAAGATCATCAAACCTCTGTTAACCATAATCAATAATTGAATCAATAATTCGTACAAACGTGGTTAGCTGCATGCTATATTCGTGAACTTGTGACAAGACTAGTGTGACCATTATTGTAATTAATTGGTGGGCTTTTGTTTCCGCGGTATTATTGTTTCCTATAATGACCATTCAGACGCTGCAAATATCACTTAACTAAAACACTACATGGGAAGATAAAATACACTCTGTCTCCTTTGTCAACGTAATTCAGAGGTTATTGACTATTTGTGACCCGGCAGCACAAATGAGCCGTAAATTCCCTAAATTGTATTCTGAGTTACGGTGTAAAATGTGTACGAAGGTCATATTCATCGGTAACTTAAGGGCTGGGGTATGAACGTTTGGACAGTATTTATTTTGGGACATCAGAGCACATCAGACATATCGAATTGCATTCTGAATACGAAGAATGTCATTCTGATATCAAATAATTTTGATTTTTGAAATTCGCAATTTAATACACATTTTATGGCAAATCATTAAAATTGATATTTTTGATATTTAACAGTACTTGAAGTAAACTTTATAAATCTGATGATTTATACTTAAAGTGTATGTAGGTGGGATGAAAAGCCGACGATCAATTGAAAATTTTGACCTTTCGTATTGAAGATATGGATTTTTTTCCCAAAACACCAAAAAAAAATTAGGTCTTTTTGGAAAAAAATCCATATCTTCAATATGAAAGGTCAAAATTTTCAATTGACCGTCGGCTTTTCCTCCTGCTACATACACTTTAAGAATATATCATTAGATTTATATAATTTACTTCGAGGACTGTTATATATCAAAATTTGAAAAATATCAAATTTTTATAATTTGTCATAAAATTTGTATTATATTGTGATTTTCAAAAAATGAAAATTATTTGATATCAGAAAGACATGCTTCGTATTCAGAATGCAATTCGATAGGTCTGAGGTGCTCTCATGTCCCACAAAAAATACTGTCGAAACGCAATAAACGCTCATTTTAGATCCCTTAAGCTGGCCCGACATCCGTCTCATTTCGATAGTCAAAAACTAATCAATAATCCTATTGTTGAAGTGGATAATAAGCTTCTACCTTAGATGGCTATAGAACTTTAAATAGCTCTGGTCTTTGTTTGCTTATATTGCTAAATCCTGTTCAAGTGGTGGGTTACCAGGCATTGTATTTTGTACAGGTATGCATAACCAACAATTAACAATGAGAGAACTTTCTTAAAGCTCGTTGACTTGGGGATGATTTGAAATGACCGCCAATTATGACTGTTTGATATTTATAATCAACAATGTGGAAAAAGAGACACATGTAAAAACGTAAAAAGCTATAATTTTGTTGAAGGAGCAAAGTTTAACAAACCATAACCCCGCTTCTGGATATCGTTTGAAGTCAAATGATATACCATTTTTAAGTTTATGATGTTTATTTTTTAAACACGAAATAAAACAAAATTGACCGGGGGAGGAATTTACGGCTCATTCGCCGTGGATGGTCACATTTGCAACTTTGGTCTACAAACCAAAGCACATTCTCACATAGGTAATTGGAAGATGTGGGACCCAGAAAAAGCATAACATAATAATACTCCAAATATGCGATGTAGAATATGTGTTCAACTAGTATTCTTCATTAAATATATTTTAATTGATTTTTATATTCTTTGTTAATGTTTGTTAATAGAAAATCAATACGGAATGTCGAATGTCTGGTGGAAAAACATTATCGATTTTATGGCATCAAATATCTGGGAATAGATTGAATATCCAGGATATGTTGCATCAAATAATTATTTTTGTCGAATAAAAAAAGCGGGACTTCACAATAATTTTACATAATTGGAAGAGCTCGGTTGCAAAGCCCCACCACGGGCTGAAATTAAGTTATTGGCATGACATTATAGTGTGGGTAAAAATAACCATTTTGGTGGGTGATTGACCTTCATACCACTTTCCCTTCCGGAGATATCGTATATTTCCCGTTTGGGAAATCATAAGGAATTTCCAGAAATATGAACTTAAAATGAATATAAATTAGTTTTGTTTTAATTTTTGTATGTATAATAGCAGCCTTGAATGTTCTATTGAACTATTGAAACTAAAAGGAACTGTTTTTGGGTCAGTTTGTTTGAAACAATCAATTTAATTAACAAAAAGTTATAGCTTCGGGAAAAATGGACATTTTGACGAATTTAATTAAAAAATCAAAATTAAAAAAGTAAAATAATAAGATATTTAAATTTTCCTTTTTGAATTTGAAACCATTGTCAAGTTACATAAAGTAGTGCAAAAATGGGCTCAAATTTAGATTGGAAAGATGATTTCTAGAAAAAGGCTAAACTTATTTAGTTGCTAAAGGTTTTACATTCAAGCAACAAAAGGCACGATATAAAATAAATAATAAAATAAATAGAAAGGCTTGAAAATTGTACCAAACCTATTATTTTAGTTTCTATTCATCAACAATTTATCCAAAACCAAAATGAATCAAATCGAACAAGTAAAAATAATTGCACAATTAAAAAAACGTTTTTCTCAAGAAGTCAAAAAGTGGATGTAAGGGCTTTTTGCAACTAAGCTCTTCAATTATTAAAGTACCAAATGAAAATGAATATTATCATTTATTTCTACCGCTAAATGAAAGTACATTACAAGTGGTATGTTGTATTGCATTGCAGGTGATTGTAAAATGTACATCATAAATAAAATAAGTGTATAGGATAGTCTGCTTAACCTGTCCGGCCTGAAAGTATTTTTTATGTGTAACTTTGGTTTTGATGTATCGGTGCTCGGGCGCTGTCATGTGTCTTGTAATCGACCAGCTGACCCGTTCCCAAAATAACTGTACCGGGACGTGTGTGCGCGCGATTGTAACTACCCAGCAAACACAAAAAAAAAACATTTTAAAAACATTTTAAACAAGTTATATTTTGGGTTTTGGTTTAGTTAAAAACGTTTTGTATAAAAACACACTGCAACAATATTTTTAAAATGTTTAAAAAATATCATTGTAAAGTAGTTTGTGCAAACATTCTTTGCCAACTATTTTGTCAACACTTAAATAACATTATGTTCAAATATTTGCAGTAGGTTATCAAAAAATGCTTTTTAATTTTATGAAAACGTTTTATACCCTTTTTATACCCTTTATATAGCCCGACATTTAAACATTTTCTGACAACCTTTTATAACCTTTTGCGAATGATGTCGAAAACGTTTTGTGTTTGCTGGGTATGCTGAAATTGCTAAACGGAAGATAAACATAACAATTTGGTCAAATTTGTCCTGTTATTTTGGCGGTCATTACGTACTCCCCATAGCAGAAAAATACAGAACTAATTTTTGGGATTAAAAATATTATCCTGTTTTGCCAAATGAAACATAGCTAAATCCCAATCCTTTAATTAGTCCTAACTAGCAATAAAAGTAAAATTTTAATATTTGGCGATAAGTGCCCAAACCATGCGTTTTTAGGGTGTTTTTCAGGGTTTTTTTTTGTATGCTGTGACAATCAAGCCCAAAGATTTGTACTAAGACTAATTTTAGTTTATGCATTCTAGTTTTTGGAAAAGACATGTTTCTTTCTTATAACCAACCATTTAATTAAAGTAACACAAAAAAGTGAAAATTAGAGCATTTTCGGCATATACTCTAGATTTTGAATGCTTAGACTTGTTCCAAGTCTTTGATTTTTGTGACTCGATTCTTAGAAAACATGCCGAAAATGCATGTTTTAACTCTTTTTTCAAGAAATTAGTAAAATTGTGAACTTTTTCTTTTATCTCCAGTTAGGACTAAATGAATGATTAGGATTGAGCTATGTTTCATTTAACAGAACTTGATCATATTTTTTTTAATTCCCAAAAATTAACTTAACTTAACTTAACTTAACAAAAATGACATAAGAAAATATAATCATAAACAATACCTGAAACCGACAAGAAGCATATTTAGCAAAAATACACTTTGAATTGGAACATTATATGAAATCAAAAAGCATAATGGAAAAGTAACTTAAAGAGGAACAAGCACATCTGGAATAATGAACTACATAATTGAGTTATGTGGCCCAGGGCATGTCAGTCCAGACACCACCTAAGTCCAGACATGTACAAGCTGTATCAAAATGATTGGTACCCGTCAGTTTTCATTAATAATGGATGAGTCTGACATATCAACATTCAACATTAAATGCAAATACCTTTTAGATTAATTGTATAACAAGTCATAAACTATTTATTTCAGACGTTTCATGAATATCCTATGTTGCATTTTGAAGAGGCAGGCATTTCAATAAACATCGAAGTTGATGGGTACCAATCATATTGATACACCCTGTATACAAGTATACAGGAGTGTGATCTATAAGGACAAGGTCACCTACCAACTGGCCAGTTGACCAGGCCAACGTTTGTTCCTCTTTAAAGCACATTAAATATCATAAATTAGTTCTGTATTTTTCTGGAATGGGGAGTAGTACTAGTTATAGTGGCAACATTTGACTGGTTAGGATAATAGTACGTCCGAAGACAAAGTAGCTCGTCTCGGACGTGCGGACGTGCTCTATTTTACACGCTACACAAGTGTGAACTATATCGAGTTAGTTATGGTTAAATTAAATTGTTTCCGAATATAAATTGATTTGTGATTTTTAATATTGATATTCTTATCAACATGTGTATAATTGTAAAATAATAATTACTAATCAAGATTTAATTTAACAGATGTATCAACAGCTGTGCTTATTTAATTGTTTTAAATTTACTTGTAAATAAAAGATAAATGAATTTTTTTATTACTACACTATTTTGCTTGCTCGTACCCAAATATCAAAAAATATCAAATAACAAAATCTAAAGGAAGTGTTCTGAAAAAATTCCCTAGGAAAATCAGCAAATAAGTATAAAATAACAGATCAATTTGTTTCCAAATTTGGATTCATCATTCCAAAATATGAAGTGAAAATACTTGCATTGCTATTTGTTCAATCATAATTATTTAGAAATTATTTGGAAACAATGTTCATTTTTATCCTTACATTTCGACGCTTTATCGCAAATGCTTGTTATGCACTTTGACATTCGCAACTGATTTTGTAGGTAGTCTCGGTCCCAGCCGATTTGTGCTCCTTCGTCACTAAACATTATTTTTAGTGACGCAGAAACACAAACCGGCTGGGAACGAGACTAATATTTAGGTTGATTGACAAGATAGTGTGCATTGGGCTATTTCATTTGAAATCCACACTCCCTCTGTGGAAGATTTTGGAAATAGTTTCCACAGGGGTATGATGAGTTTCAAATGGAATTAACACATTATGCAGCTCCATTTGAAATTCACCCTCCCTCTGTGGAAGATTTATACTGAATCTTTCTCAGTGGGTGTATGAAATTCAAATCGAGCTGCCGAATGTGTTAATTCCATTTGAAGTGCATACTCCCCCTGATCCAAAATATTCCAAAGGGGTAATGTGGATTTTAATTTGAATAGCCCAATTTACTAATGTCTGAAAGAAACAAGTAAAATTACCGTTCATAAAAACAAATAATCAAGAGTCTTCTATGACCATTATTATGTTCTCAAATCTTCCTTCCTATACTTTGTACAGAGTTGAAGAGTCCAATATAATCAACACTTGGACTGTGTTGGATAGGCTCACTTTTTCCCAAAAAATTTTGTTTTCTACAATTATTTGACCAAAACTCATTTTTGACCAAAAAAAAATCACATTTTTAACCAAAAATCATGTTTTTGATCAAGAAAAGATTCTAAAAACATAATAATGATAATATTGGATGGTTTTTTCACCCAATACAAAATTTATTGGTCTCGCTATGAGTTTTAAAATATTATTTTAAAACTCATAGCTTGACCAATAAATTTGTGTATTGGGTTCAAACCATCCAATTTTATATCATAATTTGTATTGTCTGATGCGTGTGCCCGACACATTGATATGAGTCAGACTTTGACCCATGCCGTGATGGTCTATTGGTGATTCAAGCACAATCGATTGCTTGAATATTGAACAGTGCAGTGTTTTCACTGACGTATGAATACACTTATTTCGTAGATCAATATCAGCATCGGAATCAGAACAAGATTTCAATACATCGGCACGACTTGGATACGAACAAAGAAATCTCTTTTTCAGAAAATTGGTCATAAGAAATCAGTTTGTTGCAAAATTCAACAAAATTAAGGGGGTACTACACCCCTGTGGTAAATTTGTGACTATTTTTGCATTTTTTCTCAAAAACTAATAGCACACTGGTAACAAAAGTTATGTATATTATTGGGGCAAGGATTCCAATTACTACACTAAAATTTCAGTGACTTACGACAAGCGGTTCAGTATATATGATAGGAAATGAGGTACATCCTAGCGGTACCTTATTTTCTTATCATAAATAACGAACCGCTTGTCTTGGGTCATTGAAATTCCAGTGTAGTAATTGGATTCCTTGCCCCTACAATATGCTTAACTTTTGTTACCAGTGTGTTATTAGTTTTTGAGAAAAATGCAAAAATGGACACAAATTTATCGAGGGGTGTAGTACCCCCTTAATGAACATAAATATATCACATCTATGTCTTCAATCACATCTTAACTGAACATGTCGATATAAAATATGTATTTATACTACGTGATGAAGATGCGGAAAAAGCAGCAACAATAAACCCAACTATACCATTTTTCACCCTGATGTGACAGTGACGTCAGTGCTCATGCGCATTTCATTGGGGGCAGCTACAAATCGCTAGCGTTCTCTCAAAGCGCTGGGCGTACACACGCACGCGATTAAAGACGCCGCAAAGATGTGCTCAAGAAACAAGTCTCTCAACGCGTTGACGTCACTATCACATCAGGGCGAAAATGATATAGTCATGTTTTGCACTGCAGTCACATAATGCAGTTCTTTTATTCCGTAAAACCCTTTATTTAAAGTTGTTTATCCCTTTATATTTGTAGTTTCTTTTCAATAGAGCTCTACACACCGCGGACAATTAGGAACATTATTCCCATTGTCGCAATCAGGTTGGAATGAAAGGCCACACAAGATTTCATGCATATTTCGTGAAACCAGTAAGAGCTATACGATGTATAGATCGTCCGATTAGAGTCTCAATGTACGAGTGTGTTTTCAGAGAGACTCACTTAATGACAACTACTTCTTTTTGACAAGTTGAAATACCCGTCCGGTCAATATTAGACGGACGTGAGACAGCCCAGCTTTCTACAGAATGACCTGCTCTACATTAAAAGGATTTATTTAATATTTTGTAAAATATGCTATCGCTAATATTTTACATACTCCCGCTGCCAAACAGGGTGCGCGTAATTGGTATTGACTGCAATTGAAGTGTAATTGGGATTGACTAACCCTCGCATTTATCTGCTTTACAGTATTTTGATGCTAAATAGTAATATTCTAAATGCATGATAAAACACTGTTGGCCTGTTTATGGGCAGATAACTTCACATTGGGAGATGCTAATTTGGGGTGTATATATTTTGGTGATTGGCTGTAGGAATCTCTGTCAAAATACAAATAGGAAAAGTTCCAAAATGGCTTATTGACATAATTCATGTCAATTTACGAGACAAGAATCTGCAATCCAATGGAAAGAATACCAGAGTCGCCTTTCTAAGCATTCTAAGTTAGGTAGGTCTTACAAAGCATGAAAACTGATTTTGATACAGCCTATCTGTATCTAAAAATTTCTCCCACTTCATAAAACGCGCACATATACATGTACTTAATTTTTTCAGGAGTGCTAGTCAAGTTAATAAGCTGTATTTATTTTTTTTTGATTGCCGATTGATGGAGATGTTGGTTTTCCTATCTTGTTAAGGTCTCGTAATGGGAGTGTGAAGACAGTTGTCAGATGGGTTAAAGAGAATAGAGATTTACATCATACTCTCATGAAATAACCAGATTATTATGAACATGTTTGTGAACTATAGATATCAAAAAAGATTCAAACTATTAAACGGTTCATCAGCTAACCATTACCTTTATATAGTCCATATACCTTCCTCGAGTCAGTAAAGTAAAATCGAATTTTGAGATTTCTTACTGCTAATTATTAATCTGTTACGCTAATTAGATTCCTGGCATCATTTCCTTTCTGCAAATGTATACTTTTACATACTTTTCATTATCAAATTTAGAGATTCAATAAAAAAAAACAATATCTGAATTACTGATTCGAGGAGAGTATATAGACCATAGTAATAATTCTGAACATTATGGACTTTAAAAACCTACCATAACGACAATTTTTTATTCACTTCGTCTGCCAGGATTTTTAGAGTAAGCCTTTAAGACATCAGGTTTTAAAGCCTGTGGCCATTCCGATCAGTGAGAAATCCTACTATATATTAGCCAGCAAAATAAACTCTCCTTCTCTCTCATTCAAGTACAGTGGCGTTTTGCATATAGGATTTGTCGGCAAGTATTGACAGCCTTCGATTTGTTTGTTCTGCCTCATCAATTCACTTGTTCATTGCCACGGCATTTGATGAGCCTCGTTTCTCGTTGCTCGGTTCGATAACGATCATTCAACAGTGTTAGTTCAAAAACGATGCCCTTGCTGTTGAGTATGATTTGTAATACCCACTATATTTAGAGGTCATTGAAAGAGTGTACAAGCATATATTAATCAAAGAACTCTGTCCGGACCGATTGAGTTGTTTGAGATCGTAGTGTGAATTGTACTGACCTGAACAACCACTGCTACTAGAAAGGACACATACTGGTTAAGAGGGTGTAACGTAGACGCTAAGATCTGAGTAAGATATTGGGACCTGTCTTCTGGGATCCTAGCGTGAACAAACCACCACAAATGTAAGAATACTATTTCTTTGCCAGTACTGTTGGTTTTTGATAGGTTAACTCAATAAAATCTTCTACTTCACAGTACAATTAACCAACTCAATTTAAATTCTTGACTCTCCTATTGGCATGAATAATGCATTCTTATAAACTGTTAAAGTCAATGGTTTGTGCATCTGTGGATGAAGGCCAATGAACATTTGACGTTTTGATGAGAAACCCAATTTGCACTTCTAGAGTTAATTGGTTAATACACGCATTTTGATACATTTCACCTTACCGCACAGTATTTTCACCTTACAGCACAGTACTAGAAACTGTCTCACATAATGCCATTGTCTACTTATCTCAAGCATAGATTGACCACACGAGAGTATACAATTGTATGAATCCAATGATTTTGAGTTTTTCTTCAATAATAGCAAGTTTACCCCTTATAAAAAAATAAACTTGTATGATCTTTGAACAAATTGTCTGTTGCTATTGTTATTTTGTTTCACATGTTTAAAGACTTTACTTAAACTGTTTAATGTCGAGGGAGGTAACTTCTAAGAAATATTTTCATACAAAGTTTTATTTAGTTCCCTTAATAAGCATCTCGCAAATTCACCAATAGTTTGACAATTATATTTGTGATTATGAACGCCCCCATCAAGTAAGGTAAACATGTTTGTACATGCTTACATCAAGAAGACAGTTCCAATATGGCCAAATCCGTGTTTCCCCGCTGAATTGTTTGGAAAAAAAAGTATAATTGAATTCTATGCTACAAATGCGAACGGTCACTTATCAAGTCTATTCTAAATCTAAAAACAATAATATCAAAATAAAACAAATACTTTGAATTAGTTTAAAAACACATTTTTTTGAATTGAATTATCGAATTCATTTCATGCTTTGCTGTTTTATTTTTGTTTCCAAAAATAAATCTTTTATTAACCTAAACCTAAATTACCCTTACCTATCGTGCCAAAAGATGAAACGCAGAGTAAATCAGATTGATGCTTTTGTTTACTAAATAAATGTATTTTGTCTATTTATTCTCTTGATCTCTTGCTTATGAGAAAATGATTTTATTTATATCTTAAGGTTCATGGAAAATTGAACTACGTAAACTTTGGTCTAACTAAATCTTGTTATCAATAACGGCTATATCATACTCATCTAGTTTTCACTTGTGTTAGGATGAGAAGAGGAGGCAATAACCATGGTAACTGCCATACAAAGAGACAATTGAAATTAATGAAAGACGAATATTCAATACGTTAAAAAGAGAAAGAACTATCGGTGATGGGCATCGATTTAAAACGAAGGTTATTCATCTTCATACGTAGAACATGGGCATTACTAAGCCATTAAATTTCCAAAACACAGAATGCATCCAGCTAAATTTAAGAAGAAAATAAAGTTTGAAACCTATGATTAATATTAATGTTGTTAAATTGAAAAGTAGGCACTTAGAACTAACAAACATGATACTATACATTACTGTCTAGCGGAAACTAAGCACAGGCTTGACTCTAGCTCATAGTAGTGTTTCGTTAGTTTTGCTATCCAACGTTTACAGTATTCTGTAAATTTGGAACGTAATGTCAATACCCTGCAGTCACGTTCAAACATTCTTCTCTTCATTTTTTTCCTAAAACGGTACTTGATTTCCATAGCAACTGTAGAAAAAGTTTTACTTAAAGGTTGTGAATTTAGCATTAAGAGATGTTAGGATGTAAGCAAGCATTGGAGCGCTTAACGTGCTTGGACATTTCGAACTTCACGCCATGTGCACTGCGTATTACAATTTGTTAAGAGTTACACATCTTCAATGCTATATATGTTTTCACGATTGGCAATATATTAAGGAAAAATTGTAAAGAATAATTGTAGCCAAGATGACCTACTTACAGTGAATGTTTAATACCATGAATAAAGATGACGACTTGGTCCTAAATATCCCTATTGTTTTTTATATTCACTCGAAATGAATTAACTAGTGATCAAGTTGTACCAATGTTTGCCAGATTGATGGCTTTATCTTACTACAACATCGCTGTCCATCGGTAAACAATTGACAATTCCCATTCCATATAACATACCGTTAAACCCCGTCTACAAGGATATACCTAAGAAACGCCCTCAATAAAATTGGTTGCTTGTTGTATTTGGAGTTTGAGCAAATATATACTGGCACTGGGTGGCTATGCATTCCATCTAAGTATGTTGTAACACCAATCAATTGTATTGACATAATAACGACTGTTTCGTATATCAGGATCGTATAGCTCAATTGATAGAGCGTCAGACTTTGGAACTGAAGACATGCTGAAGAGAGCATGGTCCGGGCACCGGTTCCGTTTTTTCATTCTCGTTTAATTTTAACTTTTGACATGTTCTTTTATCTTTCTTCAAATCTACCTTTCTACTTTTAATTTTAGGTGCGTTTTTGTTTTTTTTATAGTTTTTTTTAGTAATTTTGTGGTTTTATAGAAACTAGTAAAAGCATTTATTCTAAATAATAGCGAAACCCACGGTTAGACAGATGTGTTGTAACTACTTGTCTGTCCTCGTCTTTGCAATAAAAACCTATGTTGCACCTTTGTGCCATCCCAATTCTTGAGGTAGGGTGCGTTTTTGGCTTAAGCACGATTTTGTTTCTACTTGAAATGAAATCAAAATAAATATTGTTCTGTTGCCACAATTGCAGTTTTTCAATAAAAAAAATAGATGAGGAATAATAATTATTCCATATTTGAATCTATTGTCCCATCAAGAATAGAGTGTCTTCAAAAACTTCAATCAATTCATCTGACAAAGGAAACTATTCTGGTCATTCAATTTTGTTTCGCTTGCACCTGTTATATCACAGGCGTTGGTAGAGAAGGCACACTTCTCTTGTCTTCACCGAAGTAGTGATGTAAACACTAACATGATTAATTACCATAGCTAGCAATGGACATACACTATTTTTTGTTCCACTTGAACCCATACTATAGGCTATTCGCTGTCGATGTGACGTAATTAATCGGATTAACTACCATAGCAATTGATGAATACAATTTCGAATATATAGCCCTGCACTTCATCGTTCACGTGGCACCTATGCATTAAACCATAGTTGTCAAAGAAATGCTAATCACTCGCCATGTAAGATTAGTATTTATGAAAAGAGTGGTATTCAATCTATGTTTGGTGACATACGCGGGTGATTAGTGCAATCTGCTTGATGGTAGTTATTGCGATTATTACGTCACTTCGACAGCGAATTGTAGTATAGACGAATCCAACAAGCCAAGTGATGGTCAGAATTTATTCGGCCATTATACTCTCTGATTATACGCTGGTGAAGTTGCGTAATTAATCGGATTAATTACCATAGCAATAGGTGAAAACAATTTTGAACATATCGCGCTGCGCTACAAGCAGGTTACACTCATCACCTGTACTGTGTATGTCTGCAATCATAGATTGAATACAATACTGGTCTTTTCAAAGATCTTACAGGTGCAGCATGATATGGTTCAATGAAGAGGTACCGCCTGAACGTATCAGTGTATAACGCGGTATATTCAAAAATTGTTTTCACCTATTGCTATGGTAGTTAATCCGATTATTACGTAACTTCGCCAGCGTATTGGAATAAAACAGGAGGATGTGAGTTCATAAGGGCAATGTCGGGGATAGGTCACAATCGATGTGGAGAGATGAGAGGTCCGACCAACAGCCATAGCGATTCAACTAATTCCAGCGGACGGTCTGTGGCTAGTAAGGAATCGTCTTTGACCACATGCGCAGATCTGTCTCGTCAGGAAGATATTTAATATCCCGAATTTATTATAGGCCTATGCCTACCAGTTCCATCGTATAACCGATCTGCTAGAGAATATTTGTTACCATGTTTAATAAATTCGTATTTATCGTATAATAAAATGTAGCCAAATGTATATTATGTGTCACACGGTTTTCTGCTGAACCACTAGCAGGCTATGTTACCACATCTATGACAATGACAAAGGTGAATTTTGATGATTTTTACGATCGTCCGGATGAGCAAATTACTGAATGGGTCTTTAGTTCCCTCCTCTCCTTATCCTGCCAATATTATATGAATCAAAGAAAAATAAAGAAAAAATAAAATTAAACAAGAAAAAAAGACAAAGAAAAGAAACAATAAAAGAAAAACAATAGAATAAATTAAACTAAATATGAAAAAAAATTATCACGAAAGGAGTCTTTAGAAAATGCAAGAAAATATAAATGAAAAGTTTGAACAATATTTTGTTTATAAAAGTTTGTGTGACCGTGATGAGGCTCGAACTCACCATCTTCCGATCTAAAGAACCAAAGTCTTATGCCTTGCCAAGTGAGCTATGCTCGTGAGATGCGAAATAAAGATAAAATAATACATTGTATACCTGCTTGTGTCGGTAAATGATTTGCTCAAATTCCATAATGATATAATATTGTGGAGGGCGCTAGCGTGAAATATGCTATCATCACAGTCGCTTCTATTCCTTATAGACGGGTTTCTACGGTAATTGTTTAGTGTCAATGCTGTTTTGAGGACTAAATAATTTTCCCAATTACACAGTATTTAATAGGAAGTATTTTACTAGAAACGAAAGTCAACAGACAATATTGATTTCCCCCTTTAACCATTTTAATACTTTGATAAGTAATATCGATACCATGTCTTAGAACACTATAGTCTGTCCACATAGAAGTACAAAGTAAATAAACCTCGGAAACTGGAGGTATGAGAATAATTATTTCAGTGCAATGCATGTGTAAATGCTTCTTTGGCGCGCTAACTGCTGTGCCATTTGCACTTGCATGACTTGCCGTGCGCACAACGCTCTTTACGCGCCGCGTTATTGCACGCAGTCAGTGCGTATGACACAAAGCATCAACCCCAGATGCCACAGATTTAGTTTGTACTTCAATGTGGACATACTGTATAACCTAGATTTCAGAAATATGACACCTTTTTAATTGTATGCATATTCTAAGGACCTCAAAGTTCCGCCTGCATAGCAGACAGTTTATTGACTGACTACTGGAATATTAATACATTATTTATATTAAAATTAATTTTGTAGTTGGAACGATTACCTTCGGCTTCATCACTTTTTCATATCGATATCATGAATTATTGAAAAATAACGTGAAACAAAGATACGCAGTTAAAAATAAATATCAACGTCCACCTTATTTTCTTATTCGTACTTTATTACCATTTACATTGGCAAACTTGAATCCATCAAATGGCTTTATTTTTAAAATTTTACTGAGCTCTCATTGAAATCGGCATTATAATATAACTGCGACGCTTTTCGTAGAGAGATGCATAATTACAATATCTTTCACATATGAAGAAAAGTTCAAATACCGGACACATTTTGTCGCACCAATATTTTGTTATTTCCTCTTTAAATGGTTATCTTATCTTACAAAAGACACCGGTAGTATTATTTTACAGCTTAAATATCTTTGTGATTTGCCTAATTAGAATAATTACACCAGATGTTTCCCCTTAAGACGAGCACTAAATAAATAAGAAAAAAATTCCAGATGAACGTGAATGCACCAGATTTTCTTAAAGACGAGTACAGAATGGATTGCCTCCTAATCTGTGCGAACACAACATTTGCCTTACGTGTGCAAATTTACAGTAGTGAATGTAACGCGCGGGTGAATACGCGGATTTAGGGTTTCTCTACCGGAAGTCAATTTGTGCCGAAATTTCTTCCCACAATGCAATATGCGTATTGCATAACAAAGAATATTGATTAACCTCCGACCTGTATCTATTGTTATGCAAAACGCTTATTGCATCGTGGGAATGAATTTCGGCACAAATTGACTTCCGGTAGAGAAACCCTAAATCCGCGTATTCTCATCCGTAATGCGATCGTTTAACACTGCTCTACTTCCCAGTAATTTAACAAATAATTATGGTAGTCAGATTCGACAATATCCCTGTGTTAGTATTGACTCATTTTATGTTATCATCCCATACTAACTTGCATCGGCCGTATCCTATATATTGGTTATAGCAATCCAAAACTAAACAAGGCTGGAGGTGGGCAAGATCTTATGAGTGCTCAAGGGGAATATGTACGCAATAAGAATCGAATGATGATACCGTGCCCTCTTTCTTCAAAGTATCACGTAGCTATTATTTGTTCAATTGTAATAAATGTATTACTTTGCGATACAAATTAGACTGGTTATTTAATACTTCATATATGGCGTGTCATACTCATTGATTTAAACAGGTACTTGTGTTTTTAGAAAGTAGAATTATGAAATTTGTCTAATTTTGAAACCTCTATCGCAATTTTACACCTTTAGGCGAGGAATTGAGTAACGCCACATATTGTGCTATTCCAGTTGAAATCCACACTATCCCTGTGGAAGATTTTGGAAATATGTTTCACAGGGGGAGTATGAATTTCAAATGGAATAAGCACATTAGGCAGCTTCATTTGAAACTCATCTTCCCTCTGTGGAAGATTCAGGTTGAATCTTTCTCAGAGGGTGTATGAAATTCAAATGGTGCTGCCTAATGTGCTAATTCCATTTGAAATTCATACTCCCTCTGTGGAACATATTTCCAAAATCTTCCACAGGGGTAGTCTGGATTTCAACTGAAATAGCCCATTACAACAACAATATTGATATTAATATATCAGGGTTTTGATAGTAAAATGTAGAAACACAATCCTCACTTTGAATACCCAATATGAGAAGAATTTGACGATAGTAGTGACAAAGGACTACTTAACATTCGTGGTTTATCGGGAATATATGAAATGTTCAAAGTATCATATTTACAGCAAAAAAGTGGCTTTAAAAACACAATTCAAAGAATAGGTAATTTGGATGAAAGAAAGAATAGTTCCGACAGACGATGTGATATTGGAATTTGAGATGAACGTAGATTTAAGCTAAATAACCACGATATGCCATTGGGTGGTGAAATAAAGCACCGAGTAAGTAGATATCCTAAATTACACGTTGGTGTCTTATTCCACTATTGTCTCATGACTTCAAGTACTAATTTTTGAGTGTGATCGGTTTTGGTAATCACAAAATCTTCGTAATATTTTAATTACTATGTTAAAATTATGTGTAAATATGATATCTTTAACTTTATCTCTTTACAGTGTGCGTGGGATGTTTGTGTGGTGGTGGTGGGGAGTGGGATTGTTTCTGTATATGTGTTGAGGTCAATGATTATTTGCGTGTACTCTTCTAATAGTAGTCTTGATGGGTATTGAATGAAGACTAATTGTTTTACAATGACCGACCAATCGTTTTTCGTAAGTTCATTTTCAACCAAGAAAAACGAATAAGGTGGCCTATAATCGTTTATCGTTTTCATTTCAACCAAGAAAAACGAAACAAAAAGCCCACTATGATCGTTTTCCGTTATAGGTAACACAAGTATAAAAAATAGGACTAAGAGAAACGGACCCACATCAAACCAACATTCATGATTGCTCCAAGCCTAAAAATTACGTCCAAATTTTATATCGTCTAATAATGCATGTAGCATCGTTAGATAACACAGTATTTGACACTTGCTCTATCTCCTTATACTACAATGAACATCTTGAGTGTCCATCATAAAAGTAGATGTCTTGTCAATGTTTGTTTAAGACTTGGGCATTCACCCAGAGATATCTAGCCAGTGCCTGATGGCAAATATTTCTTATGTCATAACAATGATATGTAATGCCAACCGCAAAACAAATACCCCAACCAAATTAAAGGTCTTACATTTCTGAAAAGACATTGATAACGTGACGTCAAGAAGACGCTTTATGTTTTGGAAAATAAGACAATAAATTGTTTTCACAACCATGATAACACTATCTATACCGTGTCTTTGAGTTATTTTTGATGAAGCTCCAATACTTTATTATATCCATCACAATTAGATCAAAATTAATAACTTGTCGACCCAAATAGAGAAAAATCAGGTTTTTGAGTTATACATAATTAAAGTTGACAGCTTTCTTAGCGTACGAGGGAATATTGATATCATTATATGTGTCTTTTTATATAACGTTACTCTGAACACAAGCTTTAAGAAATTAAAAATTACACTCTTTAGAATATCTAAAAATGTCTGATAATTTTTTGGAAAAAAAAATATACTACTTATTTTACCAGGGTATGGAGAGAGTACTGTCAAACAATAGAAATGATTGGCTTTAACTTCAAGGGATTAATAATTATTGCACAAAGAAAAATTCTTTCATTAACATTGCAGGTATATTAAATACGGAAATTGAATCAATGTTGTGCAAACACGGTGTTTATCGGACCATTCCAGTTGACATCCATACACTCCCCTATGGAAGATGACCATGATCTTTTACACAGGAAATGTGAATTTCAAATAGGGTTACCTGAATTGGTGACTCCATTTGAAATCTACACTCCCTATATGGGCGTTAGGTGCTGTCAGTTCCCTCGATATGCTGGGGTCATTGGTTTTTTTAAAAACAAATAGGGGGTTATAAAATTATTCAGGCCTTGTGACTATCAACATTTTCGCGCGCTATATACGCGATCATTCTTTACACTTACATTAAAATGTGTGCGCAATCTTTCACTTCTGAATATGGAATAAGATTTCATTCAAAACATTTGCACGTATATGTTAAGATCAAAGAATCCGCTTTTTAGAACAATGGTTACGAAAGACAACTGTGTGCCAATTGTGTTGCAAAACCTACGCAGTAAATTGAATAATTGAATATTATCCCAGCAATTTCGTAAATCATCTCATGAAGAACATTTCGATGTAAAATATATGTATACTACGTTAGGACTTTCTCTTAAAAACGGTGTGCTCTAAATCCTTTGCAACAATTTATACGAGTAAGAAGTGTGTATTACTAGTGTACTTCTTACATTTTTGAATAATTCTGTACATTAAATATAATATGGGTGCATACATTTGCGGCATCAAAAGAAATTGCGATAACTATTGATGGAGGGTAAGTGTCTTCCGAGAGGATTATTGGTTCGCAGAGAGGGTGGTAAAATGGCGCAGACCTGAGGCGTTTCTCATCTCTAAACATGAAACTATCATTTGCATCTGTATTGGATCATCAAAGAATGATTCAAAATAAATCATAAACCGTCATTTTTTCATCCAATAGTGAATAAATCTCATCTATATACTGTATTTGAAGTATGAACGGTAATATCACTATAAAAATAGATTTCCGCTGAAATTTCAGAAAGAAGATTTCCACGTATATTTGAAATATATATTTTATTTCATTTTTCTAGTTATCGCTGCGTATTTGTTTGCAAGAAAATGCAAATGGAGTGTTAGTAGTGATCACATTTTATAAAGCAAAAATCTTTTAACATATGCAATCCCTGTTAAAATAAAGTAAAAAGTAAATAGGAGAATATAATTTCAAGGTCAATATTTTCAAGGGCACTTTAAAGACCACTACAAATGGTAAAAAAAAAAAAGGAAAACGGCGTTATGGTACTTTTGGTCAGTGACGTAAGCCTAACATTTTGCCGTCTTTGTGCGTTGGTGCTTATTTGAGTATTTACATGCTCATCTTTGAAAAACGTACAGGCCCTGCAAGTAAAAAATATAACTTGAGTTCTTTTATTCAGGCAAAGTCTTCATTTTACGTTGTTTATCTCTTCTGTGTAGTTTTAAGAATTTATTTGAAAAGATGGAACTCAACAATTAGGGGTATTTCCTTATCGTGGCAATCAGGTTGGGCGGAAAAAGACCACAAAGGATATCATGCATATTTCATACAACCAATAAGACCGGTACGAACATAATATGGATTGTGCGATTAGAATCTCAATGTACGAGTGTGTTTTCAGAGAGACTCACTTAATGACAACTACTTCTTTTTGACAAGTTGAAATACCCGTCCGGTCAATATTAGACGGACGTGAGACAGCTCAGCTCTCTACAGAATGACCTGCTCCACATTAAAGGATTGTTTTGGTATTTTACATAGGGCCGAATATATTGATACATTTTAAGGAACTGAAACTCAAAAATGTTTTTAAAACGTTTTAAACAAGTTATATTTTGGGTTTTGGGTTAGTAAAAAACGTTTTAATAACATTAAATGTCGGGTTGTATAAAGGTCATGAAACCGTTTTAAAACGTTTTGTGTGAAAACACACTACAACAATATTTTTAAAATGTTTTCGAACTGTTATTGTAAACTATTTTTTGCCAAAATTTTTGCCAAAT
Source organism: Amphiura filiformis (assembly GCF_039555335.1). NCBI lineage: Eukaryota > Metazoa > Echinodermata > Ophiuroidea > Amphilepidida > Amphiuridae > Amphiura > Amphiura filiformis. Next base: position 46,732,026 of record NC_092633.1, on the reverse strand, counting down.
ATTTTGTCAACACTTAAATAACATTATGTTAAAATATTTGCAGTATTTTATCACAAAATGTTTTAAAATGTTATGAAAACGTTTTATACCTTTCATACAACCCGACATTTAAACGTTTTCTGACAACCTTTTATAACCATTTGCGAATGATGTCGAAAACGTTTTGCGTTTGCTGGGTGGTTTCGTTATATATATGTACCAGCCAATTTAATAAATATTTATTAAAATATAAAAAATACAAATATTTATAAAAATTTTGATTGACTTTACGGAGATATCGGTTTCCTCTCTTATTAGGTTCTCGTGATGGGCGTGTGAAGACAGTTGTCAGATGGGTTCGAAGATATGTACTTCATGTAAGAGTACTTGGGAAATAACCAACCTATTACGAAGCTGTGATCCACAGATCAAAAAAAAAGAAGCAAACGCTTCATTAGCTAGCCATTTTTCCTTTATAACAACAGTTATGTTATGAAATTGCAAGCCTACCACAAGGACAATTTTCACATTCAATCCATTTGTGAATTCTCCGCCAAGAGTACGCCTTTGAGACATTCAGCTTTCAAAGCCTGTAAGAAATTCTACTATCTATTGGCCAACAAAATAAACTCTCATTTGCTCTCATTTAAGTAAAGTGACGTTTTGCATATCGGATTTGTCGGCAAGTATTGACAGCCTTCAATTTGTTTGCTTTGGCTCCTCAAGTCACTTGTTCATTGCCACGGCATTTGGCGCTGATCCAAAATAGTTTCATACCCTATGGTAAGGTTCGATAAGGTCCATTCAACAGTGCTATCTCGATGCTGACCTCTTCCTGTTGAGTATGAAATTTTGTACCCAATATATGCAGAGGTCAGTATAATCATTGTGATCGAAGAACTGTGCCGGAACAATTGGGTTGTTTGATATTCTAGCGTTAATTGTACTGAGCTGAACAACTAATGCTACTAGAAAGGATACCTATGGGTTAAGAGGGTGCAACGTGGTTACTGCGGTGCAAAAAATAATTTTGGGAGCCGTGTTCGTGAATTTTAACATGAAAAGACCTACCTAGAATGTGAAACTCAGTAAGATCTTTACATCAAGTGGTAATCATTTTGTACTCTTGATTAAAAAACAAACAAACAAAAAACAACCTGAAAAGTTACGTCAGTAGCGTAACTTTGGTTTTGGGTGCCCGCAGGCATTAATAGCTGGGTGCCCCACTGATAAGGGAAATCTTAGCTGGAACCAATGGGCACCCAAGCTGAGGGGGCACCCTTTGGGTGCCCCCTCAGCTCGGGTGCCCGCGGGTTTGCACACCCTGAGCCCATAGGAGTTACGCCACTGAGTTACGTGCATTTTTAAGGATTCCTTAATGCATTCTGAGCATAGAGAGTTCCCCCCTTAAAATGAAAATGTTGTGTCTAGCTTTATTCAGGTTAGCTACTAACATTAGTAAATATTCCAAATTTACAACAAACACTCCATGGGTAGGGAATAGTTAAGGGTTGCCGGATCCCTGAATATCCCTTAAACTCAATAGTCCTCATAGGCTCAGGAACCGGGGCGTACGGGGGCTGAGCCCCTTAGTAATATTGGTCTGGGGGCTCAGCGCCTCCCCTAATACTTCCAGATGAAGTAAAACATATGACTAGATAACAGGGAAAATTGGTGTTTTTTACATATTTCCTGACACCGAGGAGGGAAACGTCCCTCGGGCACCCCCGGAATGGGTCACCAAAATGTTTTGATTGGTCACCCCTCCCCCCTGGTGAAAATCTTTCTCAGCCAATTTTCCTTTTCTTTGCAGTAAAATAGACCAATTCAATCGTAATTCTAGACTTTTCCTGCCGACATGAATAATGCATTTTTATATACCGCTTAGTCATTGTTTTTTGTTATTGTTCTTTTCTTTGTGGTAGTATTTTGATATATAAAAGGGTAAACGCGGCTTTAAAAAGTCTGGCTACTTGCAACAAACAGGGCTTACATCAGGATAAATTGCTCTACAGGGTGTATCAAAATGATTGGTACCGAGACATGTGACATTTTCAAAAATATATCAAAAATATAAGATTGCTAATTAATATTGTTTTTGTACTATAAATAGAAAGGGGCATATGTTAACTTATTGATCTAATAATCTGAAGATAAAAGGTTGATGCATCTGGGAGCTATTGTCAATTAAACAAAGATCGGCGTAATCATGGTTTTACTTATACGCAACAAGATGAATATGTTCACTGCTTGAAATGTTTATTGCATACATGCTCTTAATTCAAGTTAATAAGGTATTACGGCTTTGATATTACTATCAACCAATAAATATTGACTAGAACACATCTTGAATGAAGAAATATGCAATGAAAAATAAAACATTTCCAAGATCTTCAACATAAATATCATTCTCGACAGGTATTTGTAATAAAATAGAGCGCAACAGCTTGAAAATGGTGCGCTAAGGATCCAACGTTACGATGAAAAGTGTAAAACACCTACTTTCCTTTAGAATCATGTAACTTCTGAACCGAATGTGCTATCTTTAAGATCTAAAATTCGTAGAGAAGATAAAACTACTATCATTTCAAATATGTAAACAATTAACCCCAAACTGGTACAAAACAGAGTAAAAAAAATCTGCAAAAATGAAAAGTCGTCGGTACCAATCATTTCGATACACCCTGTATGACCTAATTTTATATAATCTAATTACTTCTAGACAAACCAAACATCACCAAAATAAAATCATCAATTGCAGTAACATAAATAACCATCTCACAAATCCCTCTTAAGGTGGTACTACATCCCCTGATAAATTTTGTGACTAATTTTGCATTTTTCTCAAAAATAACTACACACTGGTAATAAAAGTTATGTATTTTATAGGGCCAAGGAATCTGATTACTTTACTGAAATTTCAGTGATTCAAGACAAGTGGTTCATTATATATGTTAAAAAATGAAGTACATTCGAGCGGTACCTCTTTTGTTATCATAAATAACAAACCGCTTGTCTTGAGTCACTGAAATTCCAGTGTAGTAACTGGATTCCTTGCCCCTATAATATACATAACTTTTGTTACCAGTGTGTTATTATTTTTTGAGAAAATGCAAATATAGTCACAAATTTATCATGGGGTGTAATACCACCTTAAGTTTGACAATTATCTGTTGTCTTATGAACGCCCCCAATAAGCAGGGTAAACAGGTTTATACTTGCTTACATCAAGTAGACGATTCTAATATGACCTAACACTTTATTTCCCTACTGAATAGTTTGAAAACAAGTATTACTTTTCAGTATAATTGAAAACGTTTGTTTTGTTTTCTGTGTCTGTTTCTGTTAACATAACAGTGTGAATAAATAAACTATTGTCGATACTTTTCTAAATAAACAATAATATCGATTCTTTTATTTTTAATTATGAACTTTAGAACTCTTTTGAATGCAAGCATTTCGTTTTTTTTGCTGTTATGTCTGTGGTTTGAAGAAGCAAAATCCCTTTTTTAAATAAATTATTATTATGAAGATAAAAGCATAATGATAACACATTATGGTTATGTTAAAGGGGTGGTCAGAATTTTGCATTATTGTCTTTGTATACCTTAATACATTGAGGACTGTGCCACAATAATCGGATTCACAAGTATTGAGTTGGTTTTATTTTCCGGTTTTGACACTAGAAGCAAAAACGTGTTTTACAACAGTGCATATTATAGGTGGCAACCACCATGGCTAGCCAGAATTTTGGAACCGAGAGGGCACAACTTGTAAATGTACCGACGGAAATATTTTTTGCCGACGGAAGTTGTGATTTGTTGACCCAAAATTGTTTTGCATGGTTTGAAAAAGTGAAGAGCAAAAAAAAAAAAAAAAAAAAAAGGATTATAGGCGGAACCAACATAAAAACACAATTTTTTTATGTCACCAACGCCTTCCGTCTACCAACGGCCTTACATGAACAGGCCCCCCGGCCACCACCCCCACTGGCTACGCCACTTTGTAATGATGCTATCACCATGCTATCACGTTGTCGTTAATAACATACAATATTTCTGGTCTAAAGTTTCACTTTGATTTGAGAAAAATATGAGCTTTCTTCTCATGCATCTTCATTTTGCAAGGATAAAATTGGGGGGAGTAAGGCTGTCGATCTGGTCGCATCTCCTCAAAGCCATATTATAACATTTTCATATAAAATAGATTAGCATTTCTTTGCCATAAAATGTTGGTTTTTACTGTCAGATATATCCCCTTTTATTTTTGAGCCGAACAACTACGGCAAAGCAAAGGAAATTAGAATTTACTACCACGCATATGTCGCCAATACGTACCACTCCTTCGGTCATGTTATGGTACGACCCTTTGTTATGTAGATCATCGTCCCGCACGCCGTGTACATACTGTGTGTTATGAACAGTCGTGTATGCGTTCGACTAATAATTCCATCGTAATAATAAAACGCCGGTTCCATCGTTTTATTCAAAATTTCGGATTTTGACCAAACTACAGCACCTAGAGTCTTGATTTTTGCAGGGTATATTGGTTTAATAAAGTACAATATAATCGTGTAAAATGAATTTTAAAAATCAGTGAGGGCGTCCTCCTCAGCAAATGTTATAATATGGCTTTAATAAAACAAACAAAAACAAAAAAACAAACACACTATTAATGAAAATAAAACAAGTTATCCTCAAACTTCACCTAAAACCTATTGTCATTACCTACTGGATCTGAAAGTGACGAAGAAGCACGCGGTAAGTGAGATTGATGTATTTGTTCGTTATCTAGAACAGTGTCTATTACGTTGTTCGCTGATCTCTACTTCTTTGTGTCTTACAGTTCATGAGAAATTCGAACTAAAGATTGCCCTAAATAAATCTTACCATCAATAACGGTTACAACGTACTTATATTAACGTAGTTATATTTTAGTGAGGGTGATAAGAGGAGGCAACGATTGCCCTACAAAAAGACACAATTGAAATTAATGAAGGGCGAAAATGCAATACGTGAGAAAGAAAACAAGTATGGGTGATAGGTATCGATTTAAAAGGAAGGAAATTCACGGCATTACCAAACCATTAAATCTGAAAAACACGGAACGTATCTATGTATATTCAAGAAGAAAGTAATGTTAGCAACCGTTGATAAACATTGATGTTGTAAAACTGAAAAGTACTCACTTAGACATGATACCTGGTTTACTATGTCTACGGTAAACTAAGTACATGTTTGACTGTGACTACAAGTAGTGTTTCGTTAGTTTTGCTTTCCAAAGTTTACAGTTTTCTGTGAAATTGGAACGTAATGTCAATACCCTGAAGTTACATTCAGCAATCCTGTTTTTAAAGATCTTTTTTTTTCAATTTTACTTCATTTCCATAGCAACGGAAGAAAAGTTTTACTTAAGGTGGGAAATTCAGCATTAATAGATGCTACGATGTTGGCAGGCATTGGAGCGCTTAACAAGTTTGGACATTTTAAACTTCATAACATGCGCTGCGTATTAACGATTTGAGGAGAGAATACAGTAAAAAATTAGATTGGGTAATTCATTTTCTTGAAATGCCTGTAATTGTAGCCGAGTTGACCTACTTCTTCAGTGTATGTTTTTTAAATACAGGCGCCATGAATAAAGATGTCCACTTGGCCCTAAAATTTGTGTCAATGCCAGATTTACGCTACTCACTGATTCTCACTTAAACATCGCTGTCCATCGTTAAACAATTGAATACTTTCACTCAAAATACCATGAATGTACTTTAAAATATATTGTGCGCTTTTTGGAGCCCTTTTTAAAACCACATTGTGCTTTGATTCCAACACATCTAATAAGTACAATATAACGTATATATCATTGAAGACCTTCATCTCAAAACTAGGTCTGCAGATATATTATTGACTGACTGCTGGAATATTAATAAATTATTTAAACGAAAAATTAATTTTGTAGTTCGAACGATTACCTTCAGCTTCGTCACTTTTTTAATTTTGATATCAAGAATATTATCCTTGTTTTCGAAAAGTATAAATAATAAGATTATAATAATGTTTATAAAACTTTTTTTTTTCTGTTTAAAAAGATGAATATCAAATACCAAAATTTATTTTTGGGATAGTCTTAGGGGAAAAGTTAAAACAAATACTAATGATGTGCTAGTGTCAATATATCATGTCATTTAATGTCTTATCGTTTTCTGACTTGGTTAATTTACTCTAACTTTGGCACTATACATCGGCATTGTAATTATATAACAATCATTGTTGAGTGTTGCTTAAATCTAACATCGTTCACATCTTGGTGAATGTATAGTTTGAGAAAAGAGAAAAAAATTCCCACATGTCATTTTTCAATCGATTCGCACCAACTTTTTGTAATTCATTTTGAAATGGTAATTTATTTGACTAAGGATATTGCCAGAATAAAATATTCTACTTAAAGTACTTGCGATTCGCCTAATTAGAATAATTACATCAGATATATACCAGGAGTGAAGTTCATTGTCGGATCAGTGTTAGCAAACAACACCGAGTTGAGACACATACGACGGCCATTGTTGCTAAATTCCTCTTTTGAGCACCATTTCTACGCATACATATTCGTCAACTGGTATTTAGTAATTGGAAATGGGGACCACGTTTAAAACATTCTAAATTGTTGTATCTAAACTGAGCTAAAAAAGAAACTTATAATTTTTATCTTGAAATCCTGTCTATCAAATTCTACCAAAATTACACACAGGTTTACTTCAATACTCTACTCTTAACACATGTCAGTAACCAAACAGTTATCCAACTGACACAACAGCAAAATGCACTGACATGGAACAGCTTTCTGGACCACATTCACAGCCCAGCCCTGTTTCATGAAAAAAGTGTATGAAAAGCAGAAAGCAGCACCGTTTTATCATCTGTGCAAGGATCTTGTGTGCATTCTCACAGATTTGTTGTGCTGGGTGCCAATTGTTGGGCTGTGAAAGTGAAGGAAGTCCAGGAAGCTGTCCCATGACAGTGCATTTTGCTGTTGTGTCAGTTGGAGAACTGCTTGGTTACTGACATGTGTTTTGAGTGAAATATTAAAGTAATCCTGTGTGTAATTTTGGTTCATTTTGATTGAAGGTATTTTAAGATATGACCTTGTGATTCACAAGTTGTAAACATTATAAGTTTCTTTTTGAGCTCAGTTTATATTGGAATTACAACAGTTTACAACACGTTAATACTATCATCATGATCATAACTTGGTTAGTCCTTCATTAATAGCTTTTAATGGGGTTTAAGTCCTGCAAAGGTCGAGATGAATTCTACTGTAGACATGACTGCATCATGTTAGTCCTTCATTATGAAGGAATATGTGAGTTGGTCCTTCATTATGAAGGAACATATAATTATGCAAATATAAGTAAATATGTTAGGTTAGGGTTAGGGGTTTGGTTAGGGTTAGAATTAGGGTTAGGGTTAGGTTTAGGGATAGGGGTCAGATATTATATTTGCATTATGTTCCTAATGAAGGATATACCCATAACTTCCTAGTGACCTGACCTTTCAACCCTGCATTGTGGCACCCATTGTTTAGAGTTGGGATACATACACTTGAATTGCTACGTAATTCCAATCGCTCCTCCCATATCCAACTTACCTGTGAAATACCCTTAAGACGAGTAATAAATCCAAAATAATGAACGAACGTGAATGCACACATTTTTCGCATTAAGTTTAAGCGACCCAGAAAGGATCGCCTCCTAATATCTGCATTGGCTTCCGAACATAACATTTGCTTTATCATGTTTGCGTGTGCAAATTTACAGTAATGAATGTAGCGCGCTTGAATACTAATCGGTAATGCGATCTCTCACAGTTAAGTCTACTCCCAGTAATTTAACAAATAATTATGCTAGTCAGATTCGACAATATTCGGGTGTTAGTTATTGAATCACTTAAGGGATCTAAAATGAGCGTTTATTGCGTTTCGACAGTATTTTTTGTGGGACATGAGAGCACCTCGGACCTATCGAATTGCATTTTGAATACGAAGCATGTCTTTCTGATATCAAATAATTTTCATTTTTTGAAAATCACAATATAATACAAATTTTATGATAAATTATAAAAATGTGATATTTTTCAAATTTTTGATATATAACAGTCCTCGAAGTAAATTATATAAATCTAATGATATATTCTTAAAGTGTATGTAGCAGGGAGGAAAAGCCGACGGTCAATTGAAAATTTTGACCTTTCATATTGATGATATGGATTTTTTCCCAAAAAGACCTAATTTTTTTTGTGTTTTGGGAAAAAACATATCTTCAATACGAAAGGTCAAAATTTTCAATTGATCGTCGGCTTTTCATCCCACCTACATACACTTTAAGTATAAATCATCAGATTTATAAAGTTTACTTCTAGTACTGTTAAATATCAAAAATAGCAATTTTAATGATTTGCCATAAAATGTGTATTAAATTGCGAATTTCAAAAATCAAAATTATTTGATATCAGAATGACATTCTTCGTATTCAGAATGCAATTCAATATGTCTGATGTGCTCTGATGTCCCAAAATAAATACTGTCCAAACGTTCATACCCCAGCCCTTAATGTTATCCCATACTAACTTGCATCGACCGTATGCTATATATCGGTTATAACAATATAAACTAAATAAGGCTGGAGTTGGGCATGATGAGTGGAAAACCGTCGAAGGGAAACCGAAGGAGGTAATGTAGACAATAAGAATCAAATGATGTCACCATGCCCCCTTTCCTCAAAGTATCACGTAGTCTTAGTTTGTTCAATTCAAATAAATGCTCTAGTTTCTTCCTTTGCAATACAACTTCTACTAGTTACTACATATGTATGGCGTGCATAAGCATTGATTTTAACAGGGAAGTGTTGTCAGAAAGTATATTGATGAAACCTGCCCACCTTTAAACTATAGAAACTCTGCCAAAATTTTATACCTTTAGGCGAGAAAGTAATGCCACATATTACAATAATAATATTGATTATAAGTGTTTTGTAGTAAAACCATAGAAATATAATCCTCTCTTTGAATACAATGATGAGAAAATTATGACGATAATTGTAAAGAAATAATTAAGAATACTCAACATTCCTGGTTGTTTAAAAACAACCAGGAATGTATGAAATATTCAAAGTATCATATTAACACCGTAATATGTTGTTGGCTTTAATACCACACTTAGAAATGAGTGGGTTTGATGAAAGAAAGAATAATTCCGACATGAGAAATGATATTGGAATATGATATCATCGTAGATTTGAGTTTAAGGATCCTGATACGCCAGTGTCTGGTGGAATACATGAGCGAGTGAATATACATTCTACATTACAGAATGCTTGGATTGGATTCTAAACACGTCTGTTTCTTTTTCCCAATCTTGACACAAAAACTAACTATCGGTTTTGAGGTTTTTAATACCGTAGTTTAATAAATGTGGTGAATATTCAAGTATGATATCAATGTTGGTTTATGACTCGGGCATTTACCCATAGATATCTAGCCAAAAATATTTCTTAGGTCATAACAATGATCATGCCTGAAGAAAATAATACTCTTTTAAATATCGAAACCTTATCCCTCTGATATTTTCCGAAAAAAGATTTGAATATCCTACTTCTTTAACCAACAATCAAGGAAATTAATGTTGGTACACTCTGGCCCCTCGATGCCCCTCTCCCCCAGTTCAATGTTGATGAAAGCAATTTTGACATTGGGCTCTCCATTCCCCCAACATTGGTTGAGGGGGAATATGGGAGGGAAGGGAAATCAAATTAAATCAATTTATGCAAACACGGAGTTAATTTTTATTCATAGAGAGCTAAGCTAATTTATTGATTATCAAACAATATTGCACTACAAATTATGTGAAAAAAAATACAATTATTGTCAAGACAAATCTTGTAGAGATTTCAGTATCATGTTTATTGTCTTACTGACTAACCCCGAAACATTATAAAATCAATCAGACTTTGAACCATGTCCTTTTGGATCATCAGTAATTCAAGCACAATCGATTGTTTGAAAATTGCTGGTTATTTATGAATATCAGCATCTCCATCAGAATAAGATTTGAATACATTTGCACTAATAGGGAAAGGTCATTGAAAAATCCAACAGAAAAAAGGTTAAGCTAGTCAAAGGAATGTCAACTTGAAGTTCCAAATACCCAAATAAAAACAGCAAAAGGCTAAATAAATGGAAATAAAATGCGTTGTTTTGTTTGCCTGAGTAAACCCTAAAAATATAAATGGTTGGAACATATTTCTGGAAAAGACAATATCCCTGCAATTTCCGTAAATCACTGGAAATAAGAGAAAAGAACTCGTTCTCATTTGAATATAATAATTATGTTTACAGTACTCGTGATGAAAATACAGACAAAGTAATACATAATTGTATGACCTTATCCTCAATAAACGCTATGTGGTGCCTTAATCAGTTTCCGTTGCCCCAATAATAACTAGGAAAAACGATGCCGACAGTATACGTTAACATTTTTGAATAATTTCGCACAATTTATGTAACATTGGTGCATATTTATTTGTGGTAACATTTAACACTGTTTTTATCAATATGACGTTTTTGCTGTTGGGTAAAAAAAACAACGATAAGGTTTGAAGGATGTTAATGCTCTGCGTGCTAGCCATGCGCTTCGGCTTCATCAACGGAAAAAGTTCAAATATTTTATCAAAATATCAAGAGCTATCTTAAGAACTACTGAACCAATACTAGGCTTGTTTGTACTCATTTTAATGCAATTTTCATGCTGATTCCAAATATGGTTATGAAAATCTACATTTCTGACATTTTTGAATTTTGATTTCTTTTTTGAATATGTCGTCTGCAGTCGACACCCGCGTGAAGAGAGTTAAGTGTTTACCGAATGGATTATTGGTTTGCAGATAGTGCAGTTTAAATAAAAGGCGCCAACCTTAGGCGTTTAAGTTCCCCAAGAATAAAGCTATCATTTCACGTCTTTACTAGATAACCAGAGAATAATCTAAAATGAATCGAAAAATGTCATTTTTTTCATCAAATAGTGAGGAGCACTCACCCATTGTGTTTGAAGTATGTAAGGTAATATTGCTGTTAAATAAGCAAACCGATGACTTTTTCCTTCATACGTATCAAATTTTATCGTCTTATGATTTCATAGATTTCCACTGAAATTTGAGAAAGAAGATTACCAGGTATATTTGAATTGTGTACTTAATCTCATGTTTTTTGTCACTGCAAACTGTTTACATAGAAATGCAATTGGAACAGTTTTAGAAACTAAAAATCTATGTTTATATCAATTAAGGAGTAAACAGCTGCATGGAAAATATGAATTCAAGGTCCAGTATTTTACGAGCACTGTAAAGATCATAATAAAAGGAAAGGCCGGAAATGTTAATGCCGCATTATGTTGCTTTTTGCCTTTCAAGGCATCTATAATCCTTTGATTAACTAGCAACGCACGCGTGCACACGGCGTTTTGCCGTCTTGTCGCGTGTATATTTGACTACGTGTATGTAATGCTTTCTTAACTGACAACCATAACCTAGCCGTGCACGGCCTTTACATCAATTTAGCTTTTGTTCTCTTCATAAAGGCTCTTTATCCTTTATATGTGTGTATTTGATAGATTTTCAAAGGTATAACTCAGCGAAAAACCTTGTCAAATTGGAGCATATTTCCTTCGTGGCAATCCGACCACACGACCACAAAGGATTGCATATCTCTTTCAACCTATAAGAACTGTATTACATAATAGATCGTGCGATTAGAGTCTCAATGTACGAGTGTGTTTTCAGAGAGATTCACTTAATGACAACTACTTCTTTTTGACAAGTTGAAATGCCCGTCCGGTCAATATTAGACGGACGTGAGACAGCTCAACTTTCCACAGAATGACCTGTTATACATGAAATAGGCTTAGGCTATTTATATAATCTGAAGGTGGAGGTGCAACCATCATGAATTTAAATTTAATAAAAGTGGCGCTCGTTTGAAAGTAAGAACGTTGATAGGGATTGATTAGCCCTCAAAGATAGCTGTTTTAAAATGGATAGGTAATTGCTAAATAACTATCACCTGTGTGGTGACTGTAGGTATTGATTGACTACTTATTGTACGAATTTTTTTGCCTAGAACCTATTTTTACGCCCAAATTAAATATATAGTCAGATGTGGAAGTGATGATAATAAGACAAGTGAAATTATGGATATTCATGTTGGGTTTTCTGTTTGTGTGAACAGTGGAAACCTTCATCTGAATAGGAGACCAGAAGTTTGAAGTAACAACAACAAGAAAATATAAAGACTTCACACAAACTATTAAAGCCATATTATAACATTTGCTGAGGAGAACGCCCTCAAAACAATTTTTAATTCTGGTTTTTACACGATTGTAATGTACTTTAGGCAATAAAGCTTTTGAATAAAACGATGGAACCGGCGTTTTATTATTACGATGGAAATATTAGTCGAACACGTATGCACAGTACGTACACGGCGTGCGGGATACACATACACCAGGGGCGTAGCCAGATTTCTTGGTCAGGGGGGCAAAATAAAATTGTTGGGGCACAGACGAAAAAAATTGCAGTTGCATCATACAGTACATAGAGACTGTCTTCGAGCTTCCCGAAAAGGGCCTTATTGGGATAATGTGCGTATTTTACACTATTTTCGCCCATTATCCGGCTAAAAAAGGGCTTTATTGTTACAATGTGCGCGCGTAGCGCGGAAAAATTTTGTATTTTACACTATTTTGGCCCTGAATTTTGCTAGAAAAGGGGCTCCTTGCCCTTTTTCTTTTCCTTTGCCCTCCTGATTTTCTCTTTCATTTTTTTTTTTTGTTTCACTTTTTCTTTCATTTTTTTGTCAGGGGTGCGCACACACCCCGAGGATCGTACTGTATTACAACCGCGGGAGTAACATGCATGGGCGCTAGTAGTAAATTCCAATTTTCTATGCTTTACCTCACTTGTTCGGCTTAAAATTAAAAGGGGACATATCTGACAGTAAAAGCTAACATTATTTATGGAAAATAAATACTAATCTATTTTTACAGAAATGTTATAATATGGCTTTAATAATAGATCATGGGATCTAGCACTGCTTTCCAGTCATTGACAGTCCAAACTGGCACAGGAATTATTTTTATAAGTTAAATTTTCTTCCCCTTTTTAAAAGGCAACACAATAAACTTCGGGTTTTTTTTAACAGACGTAGTACTAGTAGCTAAATTAATTTAGATTGACATTAGATGGAAATATAGGGTTTACTATCTTGTTAAGTTATTGTGATGGGATTGTGAAGACATTAGATGGAAATATAGGGTTTACTATCTTGTTAAGTTATTGTGATGGGAGTGTGCAGACAGTTGTCAGGTATTATTTAGCCCTATTTCAAATACTTATGACATGGCCCCTCAACATGTATACACTAAAGTTACGCATAGTTTCTTAGGGTTTTATAATGTTTAATACATGTTCCAGGGTGAAAACATCATGAAAGGTTGTGAAAGATTTGTTATGCCCCCTGAAAATGTATAAAACATTACCAAACTATACGCAACTTTACGCAACTAGAGTGTATACATGTTGAGGGGCCAAGTGGACTTACGGTCTTCGTGCGCTCAGGTCTTCAAATGTTTACGTAGGTTCCAATTAGGTTGTTTGGGATCGTAGTGTGAATTGTAGTGACCTGAACAACTGGTTCTACCAGAAAAGACACATATGGCTTAAGAAAGAGTACCATGGACACTGATATTTGTAAACAAGTTATTGTGAGATGTCTTTTGACATTTTAACGCAAAAAAGTAGTCAAAATATGGCAATCCTGTTCTAGTCCTTTCGGTCTCAGGTCAACTCAATTCCTCCATTATACAATAAACCAATTCAATTCTTGATTTTTCCTACCGGCATTAAAAATACCATCATATAATTTGTTAAGTCTTTGTGTATCTGTTGAATAAAGGCGGTGAAACTCGTTTTCCATCACACTTATTAATATTAAGGTTAATGTTAATATGGGATATATCTTAGAGTATATACGTACCAAGCTCAAATGGTACCTGCAACAAGGAATTTGCGTGAAATGTATGAAAATTTAGGAAATTTTAACCTTTGTGTAGACAAAGCAGAATTCTTTTAATCACGACACATATGATAGTACACAATATAGGAACACCATCCAGTTACTAACCTAGGAGATTCAAATTTATGGAAAAAAATGACTTTATATTAATGTGTATATAAACGAGATATTAATTAGATTGAAACATTGAAACTTGTCAGCCAAGTTGTTCACACACCTTGGAGCAACCAACATTGCGGTCAGTACCACTGACATTCAGCTCATTGCGGCCACTACTACAGACCTCCAGCTGAAGGTCAGTGGAACTGACCGCAAAGTTGGTTGCTCCAAGGTTTGTGAACAATCTAGTTGACAAGTTTCAATTTAATCTCTCATAAATTTGTTGTTACGTTGTTTGTCCTAAAAGGCGAAAACAGTTTGACAAATATGGTTGCCACCATGGTTACTTGCAGGGTGTACACCCAGAGTGATTTACTAACTATTCAATAACAATTTGTCAACTTGACAAACCAAAAACCTTTTTGAACGTGGAGAAGAAACACGTAGTAAATCAGAGTAATTATTTACTAACATCTTAAAGTTCCCGAGAAACTTGAAAGTTTGGTTAAAAAAATTCTTATCATCAATAACGAATACAACGTTGGTACATACATCTTTTGTAAGGATAATAAGAGGAGGCAGCGTTTGCCATACAAGAAGACACAATTGAAGTTAATGAACGGCGCAAATACAACGCACAAGAAAGAGAAACAACTACCGGTGATGGGAATCGTTTTAAAAGGAAGGATATTCATCTTTATACTTTACACGGACATTATCAAATCATTGAGTCTCAAAACCCGGATGGTATCGAGGTAAATTCAAAGTAAAGTTAACAAATCTTGATAACTATTGATGTTGAAAAACAGAAAAGTAGGCACTTAGACATGAAACCTTATTCACTATGTCTACTAGAAACTATTAAAGTACGGGTTTGACTCTGGCTCCAAGTGATGTTTCGTTTGCTTTGCTTTCCAACGTTTACAGTTTCCTGTGACTTTCAACTGTAATGTCAATACCTTGAAGTAACATTCAGCAACCCTCTTTTAAAAACATTTTTCCTAAAATGTCCGTACCAATGGCATAAAAAGTTTACGTAAGGTAGCGAATTTGGTATTACCTTCAGTGTCGTCACTTTTTTCATATTGATATCATGGCTATTAATTGTTATTATAAAAAAACACCTCTGTCTTCAGGAATAGTTCTGGGATGAAGGATAGAAAGAATAGTAAAGTGTCCAGGTCAATCTCATGGCCTTTAACGGCATATTGTTAACTACTAAGAGTATAATAATGCTAATATGAGAAATAGTTATCGTACACATTATTTTTCAAATCATTTCACACCAAACTTTTTAATGTATTTGACAAAATTAACAGAAAATCTGAAACGTTAAGATAAATGTAAATGCACAAGTTTATCCGTATTACAACCCCAGGAGCATGGATTGCCTCCTAATCCGTCCATTGGCTTCCGAATACAACATTTGCTTATCGTGTGCAAATTTACAGTAGTGAATGCAACGCGCGCGTGAATTCTCATCCGTAATGCGATCGCTTAACATTACTCTACATCCCAGTAATTTAACAAATAATTATGGTAGTCAGATTCGACAATATTCCAGTGTTAGTATTGACTCATTTAATGCTCTGCGTGCTAGCCATGTGCTTCAACGGAAAAAGTTCACGTTTTGAAATATTTTCTCAAAATATCAAGAGCTATCTTAAGAACTACTGAACCAATACTAGGCTTGTTTGTACTCATTTTAATGCATTTTTCATGCTGATTCCAAATACGGTCATGAAAATTTACATTTCTGAAATTTTTGAATTTAAAAAAAATTTGAAACATGTCGTCTGCAGTCGACACCCGCGTGAAGAGAATTAATGTTATCATCCCATACTAACTGGCATCGGACGTACCCTATATATCGGTTATAGCAATCCAAAACTAAACAAGGCTGGAGGTGGGCAAGATCGTATGAGTGGAATATCCTCGAGGGGAACCGAAGAAGGTATAATATGTACGCAATAAGAATCAAATGATGACACCATGCCCTCTTTCCTCAGAGTATCACGTAGCCTTTATTTGCTCAATTCAAATAAATTCTCTAGTTCCTTCCTCTGCGTTACAAATTTGACTGGTTATTTAATACTTCATAATGTGTGCCGTGTTATACGCACTGTTTTTGACAGGTACAGTGTTTAGAAGGTAGCTTTATGATATTTCCCGATGAAACCTTTACTAATATTTTACACCTTTAGGCGAGAAATTGAGTACAATAATATTGATATATGATGGTTTTGTAGGTAATATAGAAACACAATCTTTACTTTGAATGCACAATATGTGAAAATTATGATGATAGTAGTAAAAACATACTCATCGTTCGTGGCTTGCCGATAATGTAGGAAATATTCACAATATCATATTTACACTCTTACAATTGGCTTTAGAATAGCACAATTAAAAGAGAGGCTAAGTTTGATAAAAGAAATTATAGTTCCGACAGGAGATGTGATATTGAAATTTGAGATGATCGTTGATTTGAGCTAAAGAATGATGATACGCCAGTGGGTGGTAGGATAAAGCATCGGGCAAATAGACATCCTACATTACACGCGTTTTCACATCTCCGCTTCAGATACTATGTGGTTGCGATCGGTTTTGGTGCCGATTTATTTGAAATATTTGAATATGTAAATATGATATTTTAAAACTGGTTTTGTATTCTGTAATTCGATTAATTGTATTATCAATTTACAACAATTTACAAAAATGCCGTGTTCTTCAAAGTAACGATTTGCTGTTTTTTGTGTGTGCACATTTCTCGGTATATCGGTGATCTTGGTGTGTTAGGTGGGTAGGTATATGGATTCTGGTGCGAGTGTAGGATGGGGCACTGTTTAAATGGGGTATAGCTTATAGCCTGAAATGTTATTTTCAGAGGTACCTCATGGGGGGGGTAATGGTCTATGTGAACTATGGGTGGTACGTTTTTTGTAACCTACAAGAATTTGACAATATTTCTGCTGAACGAATTAATCTGCAAGACATTTTTGCACATAAACATTATGTAGCCAGGTTTACAGTGTATAAAAATCTCAACTTTTTTCTAGAAACGTGTGGGGGGGGGGGGTGGAGGCTGTGGATCACGAAAAGCCCTTTTCAGTTTCGTGTGTTCTTTTTCATCGAACATTTACATCTCCATAAATAACAATGATCATATATCTATATGTATTATACGTATTGTATGTAATAGGATTTACAGTGTATAAAAATCTCAACTTTTTTCGAGAAACGTGGGGGGTGAGGCTGTGGATCACGAAAAGCCCTTTTCAGTTTCGTGTGTTCTTTTTCATCGAACATTTACATCTCCATAAATAACAATGATCATATATCTATATGTATTATACGTATTGTATGTAATAGGATACATAAATTAATAATAGCATTTTACATCATCCCATGTAGTCTCTACGGAATAGACAACCGGTGTCATCATGGGATGGTGTACTCCAGAAAACAGAATAGCCAGCATCTAGTGCATGTTACAATGTATTTCTAACTGTATTGGGTGGATTATGAGTTGAATTTTACACAAAGCAGCCATTCCGTTTGAGCCAGAAACGAATTTATACAGACGAGACAACATATTTCAGTATTTTGATTGCTATCAGTGCCTAAAATATTTCAATAGGATTGAAATTACGTAAGTGAAATCATATTTGCGTAAGAGATATTCGTGTTTGTCTGATAGGAAAAAAAGTTATACCAGTTTTATAGATATATATATATTGAGGATGTACATACAAAGAGTCAATTCAAATGCCCAAAGGTGAATGTGAACCTAACCACTTATATGCTGAAGTTGGTGTGATACAGTTCCTCATAGCATATTGAGCTGTAGTGATGAGAAGTGTTTTTTTTAAACATTTTACTTTAGATACGTAGAGTACAAAGCATAGGAATTACTTATTATAACTTTATTGGGTGTTAACAAACAGCATGACATTTTAGACCATTATCTTTTTTTTTGTCATAATATCATAATTCATCCAATCATGCCAATGGTGAACTTTTTATGGAATAAAATATATAGTTTCAATGTTGTATTTTTTTTTATCCTGAAATCATTTGCATAAAAAACAATGTCATCACATCGTCAATGCGCATGCGTACGAATTTCAGGAATGAACTAAATAATCAATTGTTAAGGGATCTGGAATGAGCGTTTTGAGGGTTTCGACAGTATTTTTGGGGGGACATGAGAGCACATCAGACATATCGAATTGCATTCTGAATACGAAGAATGTCTTTCTGTTATCAAATAATTTTCATTTTTTGAAATTCACGATATAATACAAATTTTATGACAAATTATTAAAATTTGATATTTTTCACATTTTGATATAACAGCCCTCGAAGTAATTTTGATAAATCTAATGATATATTTTTAAAGTGTATGTAGCTGGGAGGAAAAACCGACGATCAATTGAAAATTTTCAATTGATCGTCGGCCTTTCATCCCACCTACATACACTTTAAGTACATATCATCAGATTTATAAAGTTTACTTCAAGTACTGTAAAATATCAAAATATCAATTTTAATCATTTGCCATAAAATGTGTATTACATTGCGAACTTCACAAAATCCAAATTATTTGATATCAGAAGGACATTCTTCATGTTCAGAATGCAATTCGATATGTCTGATGTGCTCTAATATCCCACAATAAATACTGTCCAAACGTTCCCCATATAACATACCCCATCCCTTAAGCTCGTCACACTTTAATTTATGTCAGGAATTGTAAAAAACCCGACATTTCAGGACCAAGTGGCCATCTTTATTCATAGTATTAAACATTCGCCATAAGTAGGTCGATATAGCTACATTTATCTGAATTCAATTGAATGAATTAACTAATTTTATACCTTAGTCTTTTTCCTTGATAGTCTGCCAATGGTAAGAACAGAATTACAGAAGATGCTTCGCTCAACAAATCGTAACAGGCAGCGAATAGTGCGAAACTGAAAATGTCCCCACTTGTTATTAGCGCTTCAAATGGGCTATTCCATTCAAAATTTGAAATACTTACTCCAGTTGTGGAAGATATTGGTAAATTCATAATACAGGTGGAGTATGGGTTTCAAAATGATTAATTCTGACCAATTACATTTAAAAAACATACTCCCCATGTAGAAGATATTTCCAAAATCTTCCACAGGTAAATCTTCCACAGGTAAAATCTTCCACAGGGGTAGTGTAATGGAACAGCTGAATGGCTGCTTACATCGTACTCTTAATGCTAAATGCACCACCTTAAATAAAAGTTTTTCTTCAGTTGCCATGGAAAGTACCTACTTAGAAAAAAACCTCTTTAAATTTGTTAAAAGAAGGATTGCGGAATGTGACTTCAGGGTATTGACATTACGTTCCAGATTCACAGAAATCTTTAAACCATTCGAAAGTAAAACTACCGAAACACCTTGCGGAGCTAGAGCCAATCCGTACCAAGTTACCCGTAGCTACATATTATGAAGGTTATAATGTTCGTCAGTTTTAAGTGCCTGCTTTTAGTTTGAAAACATACTTATCAATGTTTCCCAACTTTAAATTTTTCATAAAATTACCTAGATACGTTTATTATTTTGATAACGTCACGTGTTCTCAGTTTCAAGCGGAATATCCTTCTTTTTAGATCGATTGCCATCACCGGAATAGTTTTTTCTAGTTTTTCTTTCCCACGTTTTACATAGTCGTCCTTCATTAATATCAATTTTGTCTTTTTGTAGGGCAGTTGTTGCCGCCTGTCATATCCTTACACTAGTAAAAAAAAAAAGATTTAACCGTTATTGATGATCAGATTTATTAAAGTCAAACTTAAGTTCAAATTTCCTGTCAGCCTTAACATATAAATAAATAAATTTTCATCCAAGAAGAGATCAAGATGATGTAAATAGACAGGGCTTTTAAAGAACAAATACATCACTCTGATTTACTACACGTTTCTGTTGATGTAGGTTTAGGTGATGTAGTTTTGTGGAAAACTTGTTTTTAAAAGTAAAACAAAAGAATAGAAAAATATGTTGAATTATAATCTGATGTTTTAATACAAATGACATGCTTAATATTGTGTATTTTATGCTGAAGACAGATAGTTGATCAGATATTATATATAATTATTTATAGCTTTAGAAAGACTTAATAAATGACCGTTGACATTTGCAGGAACTAAAACAATTCAATTATACCGATAAATAATACTTCTTTTTTTTTTAATCTATTCAGAGGAAAAATAAGTGTTAGGGCATAATATGTTCCCGTCTACTTTAAGTAAGCACGTACACATTTGTTTACCTTGCTTGTTGGGGTGTTTATAATCAAACTAATGATTGTCAAGCTTATTGGTGGATTTGTGATAGACTTATTTATGCTCTGCGTGCTAGCCATGCGCTTCAATGGAAAAAGTTAAAGTTTTGAAATATTTTCGCAAAATATTAAGAGCTATCTTAAGAACTACTGAATCAATACTAGGCTTGTTTGTACTCATTTTAATGCATTTTTCATGCTGATTCCAAATATGGTCATGAAAATTGAATTTTTAAAAACATTTTGACACCCGCGTGAAGAGAATTAATAAGGGAACTAAATTGATTGGTGTTTTCATCTTGGTATGAGAATAGATCTCAGAATCTACCTCCCCTGACCTAAACCTTATACATGTTATATAACTTATTTGTTGCAAAGACCAGCCCAAAATACCTCAAAAAGTTTCTGTATTTTATTGCAAAAAATAGCTTGGGTTCGGAACAGTGACCTCAGATCGTGCACTGTCTTTTATATATGGAATATAGTGTACTTCGTTGGTTTATGTCGGGTTTTTTTGTTGTTGTTTTTTGTAGATCTGTATGGCGCTTTCAACTAATGTGGTTATTTGCGCCAGTACTCACTCCTTTGTCAAATTGCACCTGTATATCTTCATTCAGTCACAAAACGTTGTATGGTTCACTGCATTTTAGTTATTTCCTATATTCTTTATGCCACTTTGTATGTCTCTTGCTGTATGTGTATACTCGTACGATGAATCCAAATTTATTTATTTGCAGACGTGGTAAAAAACCAAACGGTATTACACCAGGCTGAGTCAGCCGAGGAAGGGCTAGAACGGGGTCAAAACTTTACATGATCCTCCACTAGCTTGACTTCCTCGCATCCAAGCATGTTCCCCAGAGCCCAAGTTTGCGTTACCCATCCGACACCACGTGGAGGTTTGAGTTGAGTTGCCCGCGAGCAAATACTATGCCAGCTCTTGCGGGCCTTTGCCAGACATTTATGTCGTTTACCATTGCACGTACCATTTTAGTTTGGTTACTGTATTTAACGGACAAATCTATTTAAATGCCAGCAACAAAATTAAGAGTAACTGTAATGTGGCTTTCTCATCAAAACAACGAACGTTCATTGAACTTCATTCAACAGATGCACAAACCATTGACTTTAACAGTTTATAAGAATACATTATTCATGCCAATAGTAAAAGTCAAGGGTTGGTTTATTGTGCTGCGAAGTGAAAGAATATTGAGGTAATTAACCTAAAACTAACAATAGAACTTATTGAAACATGATTACCACTTGATGAAAAGATGGGATATTCTGACATTTTGGGTCGTTTGTTTTTTCACGTTAAAAAGACAGCTACCAATATCTTGCTTTCAAATCCCAGCATTCATGTTACACCTCCTTAACAACCGAATCGGTCCGGACACGTTTCTGTGATCACAATATGCTTGTATACTTATCTGGACGTATGGATACAAAAATCCTACTCAACGGTAAGAGCTATTTTCGAGGTAACACTTTTGAATGGACGTTATTGAACTTTGCACACGGGAAATGAGACGATTTTGACTCATAGTGGCTCATATCAAAAGCCGTGGCGATGAACAAGTGACTTGATGAGGCAAAACAAACAAATCGAAGGCTGTCAATACTTGATCCGATACGCAAAACTCTAATTTACTTTAATAAGGGAAGAGGAGTTTATTCTGCTGGTCAAAAGATATACCGATCGGAATAGCCACAAAATTTAAATGGTGATGTCTTGCTCCAGGTGAAGAACTCACATATGAATTGTGTATAAAACAGGTCCTCATGAAAGATTTTTCAAGTTTAAATCATAATTTATTTAAGGTGATTTGAAGTATAAACAAACATTTTTGATGTACCTGTGGTTCACTTATTTAAACGTTTTTACTGTCGAGAACACATTATTTGCGTGTAAAGGACAATGCTGCACCCTTTATTTCTATTCTTTTACCAGAAAATAGTGCGATTTAAAGAGAAAATATTATTTTTTGTGGCACAAATATTTTAAGTTGTTTACTGCAAGGTGGGGCGCGTACGCGTAAGTGACAGCGCGTATCGCGGAAATATTGCACACGTAACCATGCGTAATGCTGTGCGTAGAATGTGTTATTGCGCTTGATCCATTATTGCAGAATAATGGGCTCTCACGTGACGTGTTTTAACAAATCACAGTGCTTGAATTTGAATAATGGGTCGTAAAAGTAATAGAATACGAAAATAATAATCCAGTTTTTTGCAGAGTATATGTCGTACATATCTTTAAACCTATCAGACAAGTGTCGTCAACACTACCATCATGAGAACCTAACAAGATAGCAAAACCGATATCGATATATAATGTCAATCAAAAAAATAAATAGTTTATTAACTTGGTTACTTGGTTAGTCTGGAAAAAATACATGTAAATGTATGCTTTGTATGAAGGGGAAGATAATTTCAGATAAAAGCTAGATGGTCGGTATTCTGTACTTTCTTCTAAAGGCAACATTGGGTCCTTCGAAATGAATAAAATATATATGTAGTTGTATGATGACCTTTTTAACATTAATCGATAATCAGATGGATCTCATGTTACATTTGATATTCCACTCATGATTACCAATCAATTTGACACAGCCTGTATTTGACCTAAAAAAAGGCGCCATTATTGTATTGCGCCATTTTGCCGTACAACATATTTTAGGTTAATTTGTATCTTACTGTGATGATCGTTCATTCCTGTACTGATACATTTATATCCTCAGCAACTTAACTACACGTTTTGGTAAATTTTGATCAGTTTTGCACCACAATCAACGTGAAGAGTTCACTTTAATCTTCCTGTATGTCTTTGTGGTTAAGTCAACTCCTTATTTAGAAATATATACCCATGATTATCACACAAAGAGTACCAATACGGCCACATATCGTCAGCCTGCTACGCTAAATGCCTAAGTCATTCTTACATGTTTCTCATTTGCAATTTTGATTTCTTCTCTTTGCATGTATTCCACAAGTTATTGAAGAATGCGGCTGGAAATTTGATGAATTATGGGTTTATTACTCAGAAAATCAAAATTGCAAATGAGAAACATGTAAGAATGACTTAGGCATTTAGCGTAGCAGGCTGATGATATACACATTGCTTTTCTTTGGTACCAACGTAGTTTCCACACTTTTCATCATCATCAGTCGGCTGCGAAGCTTTCTCCAACTAATGCGATCTTGGGCAAGCGAAACCATTTTGTTTGGCTGCAGCATCCCTTCAGTATCTCCCAGGAGGTGCTGGACATACTGGAAGTACAGTGTGCGCGGCCGTCCCGGTTTCCTCTTCCCATGTGGTGGAATATAAAGCGCATATTCTTTCACAGGCTCGCCATCTTCAAGACGCAGTATATGGCCGATAAATTTGAGTTGATGAATCTTGACTTTGGCAACCAGTGGAGTGGTGTTGGTCACTTACTCATTATCTTTGCATGACACATATTGCTTTCGGGCATTCACTGTGATGAACTGGTGTCATTTGGGTGACACAATAGGTTCTGGATGACAGTTTTCACACAAGTGGTCAAGTTTACAACTATAATCACCAATATACACACAATCTAACATTCCCAGCAATTGTTTATGATATTTCCAGTTAAAATATCAAGGCTTAAAAATTTTTATCTTGCAGCCTACTTGTTTCACAACAAGAGCCAAATATGCGCACAATACGTCCTTATTTGATAAGGCAATAAAATGCTCAAATGGCAAGATCCGATTCAATCCACATCGACAAAATGTCGCAAAGGATCATGACAATGACAGTATAATTAATTAATGACGGTTCCACCTTGAAATAATACCAAGAACGTTATATTATACGAAGTGTTAAAACCAACTAATTATGTAGAGGTGTGAGCTGTCTCAATTCTGTCTAATATTGACCGGGCGGGTATTTCAACTTGTCAAAAAGAAGTAGTTGCCATTAATTGAGTCTCTCTAAAAACACACACACTCGTACAGACGTATCGGACGATCTATACATCGTATAGCACTTATTAGTTTCATGAAATATGCATGAAATCTGCTGTGGCCCTTTTCAGTCCAACCTGGTTGCTACGATGGGGGAATCCTTCTGATATACCCCGCGGGTAACCGCGTCGTACCTTTAAAAAATCTTAAAAGTACGCATATAAAGATTAAACAAACCTACACACATGGAAATGTTTACATAACGTTTTGTAAGCGTATAACCTCGTTATAATTAAACTTTTACATAATTTTGTAAATATTACATAGTTCTGAGGTCAATTTTACTTAATTATTATGATGTTCTATGCTTTAACGTTGTATAAAACTTTCTCTGTGTGTATATGAATAAATGTGCAACACGACTATGTTTTTGGTTGGCGAAAAGGTTTTTCAATTTAAATGGTGAACATGCAAATATACTTTATGTTCACAGTAAAATGTTACGCGTGTGTCACAAATGAATCAAAGCGTTCGTGTAATGGCCTTGAAAAAGCAGAAAGTAAAATAATGCTGTTTACCATTTTCGGTTTTATCTTTTATAATGGTCTTTGAAATGCTCCTAAAAATATTGGACCTTGAATTTATATTTGCCGTGTTATTTCAAAACATAATTCAAATATATCTGGCAACCTTCTCTCTCAAATTTCAGAGGAAATCTATTTGATGATGATAAGACGATAACATTTGATATGTATAGACGAAAAAGTCATCGTTTTATTTTCGACAGTAATATTACCTTTCATACTTCAGAGCATGAGAGCTCTTCACTATTGGATGAAAAAATGACAGTATTTGATTTATTTTAAATTATTCTCTGCTGATCCAATAAAAAACGAACAAGAATTGCTTCGTTCTTGGGGAAGGTAAACGCCCTAGGTATGCGCCTTTTTACCGCCCTATTTGGAAACCAATAATCCGCTCGGCAGACACTTACCACCCTGTCAAAAGTTATCACAGATATTTTACCCAACAGCAAATTATCGTAGTGGTAACAACAGTGATAAATGTTGCCGCAAATATATGCACAGATGATATTTTCAATGTGTGGAACTATTCGAAAGTGTCAAAGTATGATGTCGGCATCTTCATGGCAACGGAAACTTGGTGTTTTGTTAAAGTCTTTAGATATAAAAATGTTTAGCCTCTCTGTGTTTTCATCACGTAGTACACAAACTACTTGAAATAAGAGGGAGGTATTTACGGAATTATTGGGATATTATCTTTTCCAAAATTTAAAGAAAGTGCTCCAATTGGACGATTAATATTTGAGTGTTTACTCAACCAAATATAATATTGGTAGTGTTTCTATTCCTTTAAAACATAATTTTTACCTTTTTACTGCTTTTACTTTGGTCTTGCATACTTCGATTTGACATACGGAACCATATTTCTGGTCTCAACATATTTTTGTAAATGTATTCAAACCTAATTATAATTTAAATACAGATGGATGTTACGAAAGTAATAATATGTCAATGGAGAATGAGTAAAATACTCGTTTGTGCTTGAAATACTGATGCAGCATAATTGCAAATAATTATGTTCAACTGGTGATTATTTTCCAATATTTCGAGGCAAGTAAATCAGACAATAAACATGATAGTCGTTGAAAACTCTAGATAATTTGTTTCTATTAACTATAATTATAAATCTTAAGTATTTGTTTCAGGCATGTACAATATGCATTTCTCAAAATACAATATACCTACAGGGTGTCCCTGAAAGAACTGTATCGTCGGGAACTGAATTGTGTGGGTATTTTAAAGCCCAAAAACAAACCGATGTGGTTGAAGAATATATCAGCTATCACATACTTTGACAATTGACAGCTCCGCTTTTGAAATGGAAGAATCTGACGAAACTACCTCATTTTCAATCCGTTCCACGGAGTCAAATATCTATCAATGACAACAGACGCATCATGCGCTGATGATCGATTAGCACAGATCATCGATTGTTATTTGAATCTGTGGAAAGGTTAGAAAATTTCGTTTCGTTAAATTCTTATATTGCAAGAACGGGGTGGTCAATTGTCTAAATTCAAAAAGTATGTTGTAGCTGATTTATTCCTCAACCACACCAGTTATTTCGTTATGCTTAGTTGTAACGTTAAAATACCAAAACAATTAAGTTTCCGACAATACAGTTCTTTCAGGGTCACCCTGTGATTAGTGTAAGGATAAAAACGAACACAATATCTACAGGAAATAAACTTCTGATTTCTGTATAATTGAGCAAATAGCATTGAAAGAATTTCCGCTACATAATTATCTTGCCGTGGTTGATCCAAATTTGTAGACTAACTGATCAATGATTTGAAACTAACTTATACTCTATAAATAGGTTAAATGACAGTACAAATTTAAAATATTTTCTAGAAAATATATAATTGAGGGCTAAGCTTATTTTTAATATACTACCTAGTGTCATTTTGTACAGCGTAACGTTAACTTTATGAACAAATCGATATTGGTCCTTAGTATATCTAGTAAAAAAACCTCGAAAACCTGATTTTCTTCGATTTGGATCAATTGCCGGACAAGTAATTAATTTCAACCTAAATGTGATGGACATAGTTAATCATTGTTGCTTTATCAGAAACCCGAAGACACGACATGGCTAGTTTGAGATGAAAACATTTTCCAGAACATCAAGCCTCTTTTTTTTTGACGTCACGTCATCAATGTCTTTTCAAAAATCTAAGACCTTTAATTTGGTTTGAGTATTTGTTTTGCGGTTGGCATTACATATCATTGTTATGACATAAGAAATATTTGCCATCAGGCACTGGCTAGATATCTCTGGGTGAATGCCCAAGTCTTAAACAAACATTGACAGGGCTTCTACATTTGGTAATTCCATTTAACATCCACACTCCCCTGTGGAAGATTTTGGAAATATCTTCCACAGGGGAGTATGAATTTCAAATGGAATGAACACATTAGCAGCTCCATTTAAAACACACCCTCCCTCAGTGGAAGATTCAGGTTACAGAGGGTGTATGAAATTCAAATGGAGCTCCCTAGTGTGTTCATTCCATTTGAAATTCATACTCCCCATGTGAAACATATTTCCAAAATCTTCCACAGGGGGAGTGTGGATTTTAAATGGAATAGCCCATTTATGATATACATTCAATATGTTCATTTCAGTAGGAGACAGAGCAATTGCCAAATAACCCGTCCTTTATTACGGTTCTACACGCATTAGAAGATATTCACAACATTCCTGAAAATGAGCGTAAACTTTAATTCTTCGACAGTATTTTTTGTGGGACATGAGAGCACATCAGACATATCGAATTGCATTTTGAATACGAAGAAGGTCCATCTGATATCAAATAATTTAAATTTTTTGAAATTCACGATATATAATACGACTTTTATGACAAATCATTAAAATTTGATATTTTTCACATTTTGATATATAACAGTCCTCGAAGTAAATTTTATAAATCTAATGATATATTCTTAAAGTGTATGTAGCTGGGAGGAAAAATAGACGATCAATTGAAAATTTTGACCTTTTATATTGAAGATACGGATTTTTTCCCCCAAAAGACCTAATTTTTTTGTGTGTTTTGGGGAAAAAATCCATATCTTCAATACGAAAGATCAAAATTTTCAATTGATCGTCGGCTTTTCATCCCACCTACCTACATAAACTTTAAGTATAAATCATCAGATTGATAAAGTTTACTTCGAGTACTGTTAAATATCAAAAATATAAATTTTTAATCATTTGCCATAAATTGTGTATTACATTGCGACTTTAAAAAAAAACTGTCCAAGCGTTCATACCCCATCCCTTAATGATAGATTAAGTTTGGTAAGACTTTTGGTAGGTCCTTTTATTTTCCCGCTTTATGAAATTGTAGATTTTAAAAACGATTGTTTGATAAAATGATGTTCAACCATTCACATCTGAAAAATAAACCCATCTTTGGTATAAAGTAGGTAATGGTGCCTCCAACGGACAAGGTACAAAACACACCAAGGATCAAAGGATGATACAAGAGGATACCTAGAAACTCATGCTCTGATGTTAATTATAATTATGTGCGGACCATTTCCATATTTTACTTTTTATCTGTTTTTCTACCCCCCCACCTACTCTTTTTCTGTATGCATGCTACACTTTAATATTTGAGTACTTCCTTGTCTTTATTGTTTTATTCAGCAAATTTAACTTAAACAAAACACAAAATTAAAAATTTTTTAATTTTTAATTTTATTTAATTTTTTAATTTTTTATTTATTTATTTTTTATTGTATTTTTTATTTATTTTATTTTTATTTTTTAACACATGTATTTTGTAGGCTTACAATACTTGGTTTGTAATATGCATATCACTCTTCTCTCTTTTAGTTTGAGTGACATTAGTCCACTTATCTCTCTCTATTCATTCTCTTCTTCTTCTATTGTCTGCGGCCCCTCTTGACATCTACATCCTGTCAATTAGGACAATACCCTATTGTCCTGCGGTGTTGCTCATTTACATAATTATATTGCTTTCCTGTTTCTCATTGTAGTGAACCGTCTTTCATAGAGGTA
Source organism: Amphiura filiformis (assembly GCF_039555335.1). Taxonomy (NCBI): domain Eukaryota; kingdom Metazoa; phylum Echinodermata; class Ophiuroidea; order Amphilepidida; family Amphiuridae; genus Amphiura; species Amphiura filiformis. Next base: position 46,702,966 of record NC_092633.1, on the reverse strand, counting down.
AGACGTGCTTATTTTGCTCTGAGCTTTGTTTGCTACTGAGTTCTATTTGAACTTGCCTTCAGTTTTTGACTTGAATTTTATTTTTACAAAATTGTTTTTTAACTACAGTTACAGTATGTAGTTTTCGTTGTTTGCTTTTATATTTTGTTGTCTGTCCCTGAAGAAGAGCAGTTTATCTGCTCGAAACGTCGGTTGTATTTTTTGTTAACTTTGTCTACCATCCCTGTGGTTTTGGATTTTTTCTAATGCAGACGTAACAGTGCATGTACACCATTCTGGTTTACATACTGCATTAGTTTTTATCTGGTCTTTGTCTTTGTTCCCCACACCAAGTTGGTATACCTGGCTCGAATCTTTCCATCTTTGGTATGTCAATCACGTTGACCTATTGTTTTTGTTACTGATTTATTAGATACGTTAAATCAGGGATAAAGTTGATCCTGTTTGACAAGAAACAATTTTAAAAGTAACAACGGCAATATGAAGTGTATAAAAGCAATGAAAATTACTTTTAGCTACGAGGATATTCTGGAAGATGCAAAAATCTGCATGATGTAATTTAAAATCGTAAATTATATTCTCAAAATGTACCCATGGGCATTATAAGTCCCACTTTACAAAATTACAATTTACAAAAACATAGCTAGTTTTAAAATATCATATTTGCACACATTGATCAAAATATGACAAAGATTTTGTGGTTACTAAAACCGATCACAATACCAAATTAGTTTTTGGAATCAGCGGAATAGATTGGAATAAGATGAAGGATATCTATTCGCTCTATGATTTATTTCACCACCCATTGGCGTATTAAAATCTTTTGAGCTCAATTCTACGAAAATCTGAAATTCTGATATATAATCTCCTGTTGTAACTATTCTTTCTTTTATTAAACTTACCTATTCTTTTAATTATGTTATTAATTAAAGCCTATTGTTAGAGTGTGAATCTGATACTGTAAATATGATTCATTTTCGATAAACCACAAATGTTGAATATTCTCGTCTTTATTACGTTATAATATTCGCATAGTGTATTAAGGGATGGGGTATGAACGCTTGGACATTATTTATTGTGGGACATTAGAGCACATCAGACATATCGAATTGCATTCTGAATACGAAGAATGTCCTTCTGATATCAAATAATTTTGATTTTTGAAATTCGCAATGTAATACACATTTTATGGCAAATCATTAAAATTGATATTTTTGATATATAACAGTACTCGAGTAAACTTTATAAATTTGATAATTTATTCTTAAAGTGTATGTTGGTGGGATGAAAAGTCGACGATCAATTGAAAATTTTGACCTTTCGTATTGAAGATATGGATTTTTTCCCCAAACACCAAACACGGGAAAAAATTCATATCTTCAATATGAAAGGTCAACATTTTCAATTGATCGTCGACTTTTCCTCCCAGCTACATATACTTTAAGAATATATCATTAGATTTATAAAATTTATTTCAAGGACTGTTATAATATCAAAATTTGAAAAATATCAAATTTTAATAATTTGTCATAAAATTTGTATTATATCGTGAATTTCAAAAATGAAAATTATTTGATATCAGAAAGACATGCTTCGTATTCAGAATGCAATTCGATACGTCTGAGGTGCTCTCATGTCCCAAAAAAAAAATACTGTCGAAACGCCATAAAAGCTCATTCTAGATCCCTTAAATGTAAGAAGTGTGTTTTATTACAAAACACTCATATATCAATATTATTATTGTAGTATGTGGCCTGAAGGTGTAAACTTTGGGTAGCGGTTTCATACTTCAAAATTAGACAAATTTCTACCTTACAATAACACGGTAACCTGTTAAATCAATGCGTATGGCACGCCATATATATGAAGTATCAAATAACCAGCAAAATTTGCATCGCAAAGGAAGGAACTAGAGACTTTATTTGAATTGAACAAATAAAGGCTACGTAATACTTTGAAGAAAGGGGGCATGGTGTCATCATTTGATTCTTATTGCGTACATATTATATCTTCTTCGGTTTCCCCCTTGACGGTATTCCACTCATACGATCTTGCCCACCTCCAGCCTTGTTTAGTTTTGGATTGCTATAACCAATGTATAGGGTAGGACCGATGCAAGTTATAGTATGGGATGATAACATTACATGAGTTTATACTAACACCGGTATATTGTCGAATCTAACTACCATAATTATTTGTTAAATTATTAGGAAGTAGAGTAATGTGAGCCTTCGTTGAGTATACACGCGCGTAACATTCACTACTGTAAATTTGCACACGTTAAGCAAATATTATGAGCTGAAGCCAGTGGGAGCCAATGTGATTCATTCTTAATACGAACAACTTGTACATTCACATTCATCTAAACGTTTATTTATTTTTGTTTGTTTCTTGCTCGTCTTAAGGGTATACATTCGGTTTAATTATTCTAATTAGGCACGTCACGAAGTGCATTAATTAGCAAATGCTATGCTGGCGGCATTTTTTATCTGGTAAATTACCATTTTAAGAGGAAATAAAATTACTGTTATTGCGAATTGACGGAATTAATGATGGTTTGGTGAATTTGAAATTTTTCTTATTCGCAAAGATGTGAAAGACATTAAATGATGATAGCTATGTAGTGCCGATGTCAACGTCACTTTACGATCAATTGCCATTAATGCAATGTTAACAAAGTAAGGTATTAAAACAAGAGATTGACCCGAACACCTCATTATTATTTAGGCCAAAGTATCCTCGATTATTTTCGTAACATTGGATTGTTACAAAGTCTAACGGTATAAAACATATAGTGGTTATTGAGATTGTTTCTTCACTGATATGTTTTTGTTGTATTGCGATAGCAAGGATAATATTCATATTGATATCAATTTAAAGAAGTGACGAAGCTGAAGGAAATCTTTTGAATTACCAAATTCATTTAGGTATAAATAAGAAATATTCCATTAGTTACAGTCAGTCTACTGTGAAATACAAAGTACCGACGCGGACGCGAACATTATGCTGAATTCGAAGTCACGCATACATGCAGCTGAGACGCAGCACTGCGCACTGTTTACGCGCTGTATACGCGCGCGTTTTCACTTTGTACTTCAGAGTGGACAAACTGTAGTCAATACATGACTGATATGTTTTATGAGACTAGCTTCCACAATCTTGAAACCTGTCTGTAAATATGCTTCTGTTACTTATTACCCCAAATAGTGGAAATGTCAATGTTTGTTTTGACTGGGACACATTGGCGGCACTTCGGTTGTGGGGGTGTGGGCAAGGGGGGATTTGCCCTCATATATTTCCCCCTGTAAAACCCAAAATTACCAAAAATGTCCTCTTTTTGCAGCAATTTTGGGCAAAATTGGCTGATTTCCCCCTTCCCCGAAATTCACTTTGCACCCATGCCCCACCCCACCTGGCGCCGCCATTGCTGGTAGGCAATGTTCAATCATTTAAGGGGGTTAGTTACTTTTTTTTAGATGTTTATAGCTGCAGCTTTACATTTACGCTTTTCTGAATTCGTTACTCAATAAAACTAGAAATGTGGAAAGTAGGATGGTGTTTGACCTTTGCAGTTGTCATGGAAACGAACCTTCTTAACATGATTAATTTTTTCCTGCTTCATTGTCAAATAGAGACAAAATTCCAGGCTCTGATTGGTGGTCTATTAACATAAAACATTCAATTTACGTAATTTTCTACAAAAATGGTTGTTACTTATCTTTATAAAACTAATTTGGTAACTATACCGTTCAGAAGAAAAAATTGATACTTAATTTGTCCCCAATTACTACGGGTGGGTGGCGCCAGAATGTCAATAAGTCGGGCATCCAATAGATGTTCCTCCTCTTTCCAAATGGAAGTATAATTATCTGGTGTGTGCATGGAAGGTTAATTTGTATAGTAGAGATACAGATGTGCATGGATATTCCCTCTCTACAAACTAAAGGGAAAAGTGGAAAGACAAAGACCAACTTGGTTTGTATCAGTTAATTCTCTTCACGCGGGTGTCGACTGCAGACGACATGTTTCAAATTTTTTTTTTAATTCAAAAATTTCAGAAATGTAAATTTTCATGACCATATTTGGAATCAGTATGAAAGATGTATTAAAATGAGTACAAACAAGAGAAAATATTTCAAAACTTTTCCCGTTGAAACGCATGGCTAGCACGCAGAGCATTAATACTGTGTGAGAATTGTTTCATGCATAGCTTAATATGCCGAATTAATCCTTTAATCCAATAATTTGACTAATCTTACAGATTAGTTAACATTTTCTCGCAATTTGATTTGACAATTTAATTAAGATTTTTCATAAACCTACCTTTATCATCGACAACTGTCGTATATATATATACGTTAAACTCGCATACTGGAAAATTGAATTATGAGAACATTATGGATTATTAAACTGTAAGCACATTGAGGCGGTTGTGTTTGCACTCAAATATTGAGGCAAATAAAGCTGACACACAAGCGGAATGGTATGGGTTCTATAAAGGAGATCCCAAGGTTTGATACAAGTTGTGTCATTTCCGGCCCATGTTATCTGGAAGGGAAACGTCTAAAACTTTCGTATTTAAATTATTAGCTGTAACTCAAGAACCAGAAAACCTATTCAAACATACATGCAATTATTGGCTTCCTTGACCCATTGCCTATACGATTAATATTAGCAGTCTTTTAGTTTAAAAACAACAACAAATATATGTTGACATTTATACAGCGCCTTTCACATGTATCAAAACGTTTATTCCGCTGTCGTTAGAATATGTCCACTGCGATACAATGCCCAAAGGCATGCTCAATATTCCTAACAGCAGCTTCCCATTTCTCCCCTGGGTAGAGAGAGGCAAATGAGCTAAAGCGCAAGTAGAGCAAGTAAGTAACAAAATGCATTATGAGGGTCCGGAACGGAGCGAATAAGCAACTAATAATAACCATACATCTAGTTTCTGAATGACACACGTGATACATACCTTACACATAGAATGCAAAGTCCAAATACTTGTCTCCAACGTTACTTATGTAGACAAAAGGTTATGCATTACTACCACATGATCGTTCGTAAAATCGCAAAAGTGACGCATTCAGAAATTGAACTATAATAAACAACCTATGAATATGTTTGTTGTACTCAAGATGATAGACTAAACAGCATCCAATAATTACCACGTTATTTGATCTAACTGACAGGAGATAGATGGTTATGAGACACATCTATCAATACAAATGACATCTTCATTTTCATGGGCACACTGAACCTGGCAGCCATTTTGACAGCCTTTCAACACATTTTGAGAAGCGAGCAAAATATAAGGGTTTTATGAAACCTGCCACGTGCACAATCTGTCACAAAATCAATTGTTACTTCACAATTCTGTTAGCCCTGTTTTCTGACTACATAGAAAAAATGTATATTGCACCCAAAAAGTATCCAAACATTTAAAACGAAAGCCATTTCTTAAAGACACTAAGATTAAATTACAAATTTGTTCTACGTATTTTGGTACCTCATTTTGATACCTCATTCTGTACCATAGGACTTTATTTTCCTATAGCAATTTGAATTAAAAAAAGAGATTTCCAAAAGTGACAACAATTTGCACTGAATTTTCCATCGAAGCACGCAGATATTGATCACAACAGAGTAAGCGTTCATCCGTTAGGCTTTATTGAACCCGTAACAAAAGGTAGCGGAAATCACCTTGAATGAGGAAATATCTACAATTCAACCATTTGTCATTCAAATGAGCACAGCTTTATAGCGGAACATAATTCTCCAACAATCGACAACTTATATTGCATTTAGTGTCTTTAAGATATTGCTTTTGTTTTAAGGGGGTACTACACCCCTGTGGTAAATTTTGTGGTGATGAATTTTGTGACTATTTTTGCATTTTTCTCAAAAAATAATAACACACTGGTAACAAAAGTTATGTATATTTTTGGGGCAAGGAATCCAATTACTACACTGAAATTTCAGTGACTCAAGACAAGCAGTTCAGTATATATGATAGGAAATGAGGTACATCCTAGCGGTACCTTATTTCTTATCATAAATAACAAACCGCTTGTCTTGGGTCACTGAAATTGGGTTCCTTGCCCCTAAAATATACATAACTTGTTCGGATACTCTTTGTACGCCGTATACATACAGTGCATTCCATTTTCAAACAATATCGTACCATTAAATTCGATTAGGTCAACTTGTACGAGAACACATAATCCTGAAAATACATGTAAGCCGTGTACTATGGTGACGAACAGGTTACAAGAACACGGCAGATCTAAAAAAAAAAAAAAAGCTTTTCAACATTTTTCCTTCTAAAAATCGCAAAACTTGATAAGAGCATTTTAATAATGTTTTTATTGAGTGCAGGAAAGCTAAGACGTACAGAATGAATACGCCTTTGGATGAATTCATGATTAGCAATTACCATCAATGCCGTGGATGGAATGAAAACAGACGGTGTTTGATTACGTAAGAAATAAAATAAAACTCTTGTCAAATTTAGAAAAAAACGTCAAGATTTTATCAAGTTTAACTCGTAGCTGTAAACAGTTTTGACATTTTTTGGGTATATAAATATTTCAAGTAGCATGTTTCTTTAAACCGTTTTCACGCCTCGCGATCATTCTCATGATGTCGTATTGCTTCGTTAGTTACATAACGCGATTCAATATCAATTCAGTCCTTTTCACTTTCAACGATGTCTTTTTCGTTTGTAATGATAACATCTGTTTTCATCTCTGCGGAAATCACTTATCCTGGAGTTCGGAATGAACAACTTTTTGAGGATTTATCTGTTTATTTGGATCATTCATTCAATCATATTATAAAATATTAAATCAACGATTATTGCACGAGATATTTCCCCATGTTAGTCTAAAAGATTGTAGAAATAAACACATTTTTATGAATTCTTCGCTCAATTATTCACTCAACTGTCAGTAACCTATATTCAAATGTTGTTTCCAACATCACAGCCACGGCTTTTCATACGTCAAAAACTATTTTACTAGAAATTGTAAGCACTGCAAAGACATCTTATTGTCAAATAGAAAAAAAAATCTAATTCAAATTGCATTATGTTATAAACAGACAGGAAAGTAACCCTTCCGAAAATATATCTGATTGGGGGGGGGGGGGCCCAAGCCCTTTATCGGCCATTTTCCTATGGGATTTTGAAAATGTTCAGATCGATGGGGGGGGGGGCACATCCCCCGTGCCCCTATGACGCTACGCCACTGGGTAAGTAGGAGACAAATTGACCAAAGTCAATATAAAAAATAATCTTTAGGTTCCACAGAAATGTATAAGAAAACCATGAAATCTGAAGATTGATCATTTTGTTACTGTGGCAGTTTGGAAGTGTTACTACAAACTGACACATTTTTCCGTGTCAGACATAAAATAGATGCATCACATGTCACTATATAGCGAAGAGAAAGATCAATCAAACTGGATGTCGTTCACCTCGTATCTAAACGTTTATAACTCCTTTAAGAAAAAGTAATTCGACACCAGAGTTCAGATTCAGATAAACTGAATCCGATTAGACCCAATCTTCTGACGGGTTTCATTTAATTTACAATAAAGATAGCTAATCTTATATCGTATCATAACTTGCACTGCACAATATATCCGTATTTTTATTGCAAACTTGAAAAGGCGATGGTTGGACGTCGTTGTTGTACTGATTGGACAATGGACTATGTTGTACTCAATATACTGAATGATATTAGACCAAGTGTATATCAGACTAAATGGTTATTAGACTAAGTGATCATTAGCCTCCCTGATAATAGACCAAATGGTGTTAGACCATGTGATTACTAGACGAAATGGTATTAGACCATATGGCAATAGACCACTAATGGGTGGGTACTGGTATCGGGACGTTTGTACCAAACTGGTCACTTACTTAAAAAAAAGTTCAGCTTATAATAGGCGAAAACTTAACATCGTGTATTGATATAGATATATTTTTCGAAGTTTCTGTTGATGTTTATAAGATGTTTATTCTGTAAATGCCAAAAACTAAATTCAAACTGTTGCGTAACCTTTAACCGACTTGTTGACACCACCCCTACTTCTGCTATTGCTGCATTCAGTGCGAGTGGTGTTCCTAGAACATATAGGTCGGGTCTTAATTTATTAATTTTAGAGAAATAAACTCCGGCGATGAGATGCATGGCAAGATCAAAGGCTTTGTGGAATTTTGGCCTGAAACGTCAACGGGTGGATCTGCTAATCTTGTTGGACGGAATGCTCATTTACATGGGATGCCTGTTAGGCACAAACCTTGTGTAAACTATTTCATTGTATATCTCAAATACCATCATTTACCTTGTAGCTATCTATTAGTTGATCGTGTTTTGGTGACACTGGGAGCTCCCTTACAACCAATGGCTTAAACCGTTCAATATTTGCTGTCTATCTTTCCCGGCTATCTTGGTCTTCCTTATGTATCTCACATCTCTTGTAACACTATATTACAAATATCTTTAATTGTAAACGTACCCAAACAAAGGTGGTAAGGTGATATGTAATTGTGTTATGTTATTAATGTTACGGAAAAAATGTGTTGTAGCATTCCAACATATTTGGGCTATATGCTGTACTTTGTATTCAATTAAGTTGAACCAGAAGATATGGTTAACATACATGTTCTTGGTGAAAGAATGGTATTTATATTTACTCTTTAACATCTTAATTCTTCTGGTCATAGCTTTGGTCAAATTTATCAAATGACCATAACATGGTAAAGGAGTGTAACTTGTAACTTGCAGAGACAATAAGAAAAGAAGCAACTTTCATTGCCAAAATATGTACTATGCAGTTAAAGACCCATTCAGTGATCCCAGCGCAAGTGTAAAAAAATAAAATTGTTTATAAATTGCTTTAAAGTGAAGGATAAGTCATTCAAATTGTCATTTGGTATTTTTGAAATGAAAAAGTTGGCAAAAATTTATATACTGTCAGTATATAAATTACAGATTCATGCAAAATCTATTATTTTGTCTTACATACACGGCTTTCGGCTGAACCACTAGCAGGTTACGTTAGCACATCTATGACAATGACAAAGGTACCAAAATCTGATTTTTCATGATCTTTACGATCGTCCAGATGAGCAAATCACTGAATGGACCTTTAGCCAAACTATGACAAAAGACACAGTAATATTGTTGTAATCTCTATGTCTGTTATTACAATATTTTACAATCTGAATGAAAAGTCAGATGAGTGAACCTCAACCATGGCAAAATAAATTAAATAAATTAAATTGTTAGTGATGTACTTGATTTACCAGCGACCGGAGATGTCCGTTTTTCAGATGTGCCTTTAGGAATACACGTAATGGAGACAACCAAAATGCTGCCAGCTCACGGGCAATAACAAACAAACCAAGGAAGTCTTCCTTTTTCACCAGAGAATTCCTTTCATCGAGTCCCTAGTAACACGTTTATGAGAAAGCTATTCGTGTTGCATTTGGTAATTACCTTGGACACGGAATATATAGCATGTGGTCACGATTGCCAGTGATTTCTCCGTTGGGTCTTTTAGCATGTGACATATAATTTTCTTGTATGTGGGACGGGGTGACCAGTTTATATTATAATTTGATTTTGTTTCTGTTTGTCAATAAAGAAATCTTTTAAGCATAAACAGTTCAAATCGCTGTAGCCGAAAGACAAAACTACCCCCTTTGATGTATTAGACATGAATTACATAATAATTTTGATGTAAGAAACAATTTTAGAATGTAAAAAGTTTGAAATATGATAGATATGAAGAAGTTTGTGAACATAATATTGTATGTGCCAAATTAAAAAAAGGGTAAATCTCACTAGTTCATTCCGAACTCCAGGGGGGGGGGTAAGTAATTTTGCAGAGATGAATAAATATGTTATCCTTACAAATGATAGATATAAAGACATCGTTCAAGTACAAATAATGTAAACGATTCTACAAAAAAGTTTTCTTAATTAGATTTTATATTTACAAACGTCTAAGCTATTTACAGATACGAGTTGAAATTTGATCAAATATATGCGGTGTTTTTTCTCTTTTTTATTTTATTTCTTATTTTTGAAGCAATCAAACACCGTCTGTTTTCATTCCATTGATAGTAATTTCTAATCACGAATTCATCCAAGACGTGTTCTAAAAGAAAAAACGTCTCAGCTTTACTGCGCTCAATATAAACATTAAAAATGCTATTTTCAGGTTTTGGAATTTTTTTATCACGTACTTAAAAAGGGAAATACATGTGGGAAATGGGACAGTTGCTGTTTTTTAGATCTTTCATACCCTTACTTTCATGAATTTTAGAAAATAATGTGTTCCAACACGGTGTACTAATCGAATTTGATGATAATGTTATTGTTTGAAAATGGAACTTCGATTTTTCTTCTAGCCCTGAACTCAAGAAAACAAGGCTTATAGACCAGTGAACTAAACATTTGAAATTATCGACAGATTTATTCAATTCACGATGCACGTGGAAGGTTTCATTAAAGAATCCTTAATGTACCGTTCTGTTCTATGAATGTGTTTTCAAAAAGGCTGTCAGACTCAGTTTGACCTTGAAAATGAAGATGTCATTTATATGGATTAATGTGTCTCATAACAAAATATCTCCTGTCACATTTAAGTAATATAACATGGTAATTCTTGGATGCTGGTTAGTCCATCATCTGGCGTACCATATTCATAGGTTGCTTACTAATCGCGTAACAATTGCGATTGCTTTCACCATGTTAACACAATATAATATAATTAGAATGTCATTTTAAGTGATTGTTGGAATATTACAGTTGCAATCCATACATCCCATATGGAAGATGTGATCTTAATTTTTCACACAGGGAGTACGAGTTTCTAAAGGGACTACCTGAATAGGTGACTACAATTGATATCAACACTCCTTTTGTGGGATATTGAGGGCATGACGTCCATATGGGTTTATGGATTTCAAATGGAATCGCCCACTGGATGGTGGTTAGTCTACCACCCGAAATACAACATACGATCCCAGCAAACACAAAACGTTCGCCAAAGGTTAGAAAAGATTGCCAGAAAACGTTTAAATGTCGGGTTGTATAAAGGGTATATAAAGGGTATAAAACGTTTTCATAACATTTAAAACCTTTTTTGATAACCTCTTGCAAATATTCTAACATAATGTTATTTTAGTGTTGACAAAATATTTTGCAAAAAATGTTTACAAAAAATATTTTACAATAACATTTTGAAAACGTTTTAAAAACAGTTTTGTAGTGTGTTTTCATACATAACATTTTTAAACGTTTTCATGACCTTTATATAACCCGACATTTTAATGTTATCATACGTTTTTACCAAAAACCCAAAATATAACCGGTTTAAAATATTTTAGAAACGTTTTGTGTTTGCTGGGGATAGTCAAAGATTGGCTAAATCACAAAATCGAAGTAAAATATTTTGCTGTGTGTTTCAATGCTTTTATTATACATGCTCTCGGACCTTACATAATGGTTGTCTTTAATTTCGTTTGCATAAAGAACAATATGTGCGTGGGTGCTGGTAGCATTAAGTAGTTTTTTTGTATTTTGTTATTTCTACAAGTAATAGGTGGACGTGTCATCATGTGTCCTTGCACGCGTCTTGTACTTGCACAGTGCATTTGCGCATTTTAAGTGAAACCAATGAAACTATTAAAACCAAAACAGTTACAAACATACTTAGAATTGGCGCACATACTTAGAATTGGCGCATATATCGACCCTTCACCCTTGAAACTTTATACTTCCCAATACATCTACACGACATATATCAGGTGTTAAAGCATCGTCACAAAAATATAAAGGCAACGACCCAATCTAACTCACATTTTGACTAATGCCATAACGACTGTAGGCGCTTTGACGTAGGTTTGGCCACAAAATGTACCATCATTTTATTCCCCACAGGATAACATCCAAGCCCTACTAAGGCCCGGGACTAAGAACACCACGGGTTAAGATCGTGCGTACAATAATGTGCAAAATTGCATTATGCTATACTAGATGTAGTAATTCATCAGCAAACTGTCAAGGCAAGATAATGTAGATGTGTATGTTTGGTAGAAGACATCAAAGAGAATTTAAAACTAGTCAACAACACTAACTTGCTTGATCCGAATTAAAGATTCAAATAACCATTGAATGGTTGTTTCAAATCACACAGAACTCTTTGCTATAGAATAATATTTATAAAACAAAGGCAACTTGTTTCAATTTTATCTAAACTTTTTAATATTTACAAATACTGGAGTGTTGTTGTTTTCAAAATGAGTAGCTAGATTGATTAATTTATCAACGCTATGTTATATTTTAGAGAACCATTGTAACGATGTATTTATGAACTAGGTAATGGTATATCCAACGAGTTCTGTCTGAATGTTTTCACGGAGAGTAAAGTGCGCGCGGTACGCCATGTACGCGGTACAAATACTATCTAGAACATAATCATGATAAGATTATTGGAATAGACTCAACTGCAAGCATTACATCAGAAGAAATTCTTGTCGGAAGGGAAAGAAAGAACTACTGAAGTGGGTAGAACGGGACACCATGGAATTTTAAGCGGCTTTAATCCACCCATTTGGGCAGTCACAACACCAGTTAGGTGCTGCGGGGACCCATTAATGGCCGACCAAATCCTGACCATGACTTGGCTCATTGGATTCGTCTATATACAGTTGTCTTCAAACAAAGATCAGATAATCAACAATGCATGTAACGTCTCGAAACTCCCAACTTGTGACTTTAAGATTGACCATATGTACGATATATTATGTCAGTAACTGTCAAAAATTCACAGTTGCATCAACTATAGGCCTACCATCAGACAAAGATATTTGTCTAAAAAAAATAAAAGGGATTTGACCGGCATGTCACCTATGCATTTGCAGACGCCATAAAATACAACATACACAATTTGTACTCATTGGAAGTCTTTTTCGAAGTTTCCGCTGTACTTCATTTATTTGAGCAACTGGAAAAGAGGTTTGCTCTATGATTGCTAGAAACTAAATCCAAACTGTTGCGTAACCTTTAACCGACTTGTTGACACCACCCCTACTTCTGCTATTGCTGTATCCAGTGCAAGTGGTGTTCCTAGAACATATAGGTCGGGTCTTGATTTATTAATTTTAGAGAAATAAACTCCGGTGATGAGATGCATGGCAAGATCAAAGGCTTTGTGGAATTTTGGCCTGAAACGTCAACGGGTGGATCTGCTAATCTTGTTGGACGGAATGCTCTTTTACGTGGGATGCCTGTTAGGCACAAACCTTGTGTAAACTATTTCATTGTATATCTCAAATACTATCGTTTACCTTGTGGCTATCTATTAGTTGATCGTGTTTTGGTGACACTGGGAGCTCCCTTACAACCAATGACTTAAACCGTTCAATATCTGCTGTCTATCTTTCCCGGCTATCTTGGTCTTCCTTTATGTCTCTCACATCTCTGGTAACACTGCAAAATAATATATTTCATTGTAGAAGGTGATATGTATTAATGTTACGGAAAAAATGTATTGTAGCATTCCAACATATTTGGGCTATGAGCGTATTTGACAACACTTCCACGATAACCACCATTTCAAAAGTTATTTTGAACTGGGTTTGATTGAAAGAATTTGCTAAGGCGTCATACGAAAACAATACATGTGCTACGATTTGTACAAGAAATGTTCTATAGAAATTGGTCATAGGTTGTTACCTCAAGAAAGTCGATAGACCAGTTCCTAACCTTGGTTTACAAACATTAATGTCACCTGATTTTTGTCAATTATAATTCCAGCAGTCAGCCTGGTGTCCCGTTCTACACACTTCAGTAGTTTTTTCTTTCCCTTCCGACAAGCATTTCTCCTGATGTAATGCTTGCAGTTGAGTCTAGTCCAATAATCTTATCATGATTATGTTCTAGATAGTATGTGTACCGTACTTTACTCTTCGTGAAAACATTCAGAGAGAACCCGTTGGATATGCCATTACCTAGTTCATGAATACATCGTTTCAATGGTTCTCTAAAATATAACATAGCGTTGATAAATTAATCAATCTAGCTACTCATTTTTAAAACAACAACACTCAAGTATTTGTAAATATTAAAAAGTTTAGATAAAATTGAAACAAAACAAGTTGCCTTTGTTTTATGAATATTGTTCATATAGCAAAGAATGTTGTGTGATTTGAAACAACCATTCAATGGTTATTTGAATCTTTAATTCGGATCAAGGAAGTGAGTGTTCTTGACTAGTTTCAAATTCTCTTTGATGTCTTCTACCAAACATACACATCTACATTATCTTGCCTTGACAGTTTGCTGATGACTTACTACATCTAGTATAGCATAATGCAATTTTGCACATATTGTACGCACGATCTTAACCTGTGGTGGCCTTGGAAGGGCTTGGATGTTATCCTGTGGGGAATAAAATGTTGGTACATTTTGTGGCCAAACCTACGTCAAAGCGCCTACAGTCGTTATGGCATTAGTCAAAATGTTAGTTAGATTGGGTCGTTGACTTTATATTTTTGTGACGATGCTTTGGGAAGTATCAAGTGATAAAGTTTCAAGGGTGAGGGGTCGATATATGCGCCAATTCTAAGTATGTTTGTAACTGTTTTGGTTAAAATAGTTTCATTGAATTCACTTAAAATGCACTGTGCAAGTACAAGAAGCGTGCAAGGACACATGATGACACGTCCACCTATTATTTTTAGAGACAACAAAATACAAAGAAACTACGCAATGTTACCAGAACCCACACACATATTGTCCTTTATGCAAACGGAATTAAGGATACGATACATGATTTTCCGACAAGTGACTCATTTCGGAATGCGATCATGAATTTTGAAGAAAAAAAGTTTCCAGAGGCTTCGTTGGGACTCGAACCAGTGATTCCAAACTTCCTTCGATTACACGTCTAGCGCTTTACCGATCTTAAGATAGATTAGCCGTTTTATGCATAAATAGCACGAACGTTTGGGAAAGGTTTCAAACAAATAATAAAGCCACTGATGTGATGATGAAATTGCGTAAGTCGGGAATTATATGCGTCGCAATGTTTTGTTTTGGTTTTAGGAATTTGGCCTTAAAATTTACGACTTCATGACATTATCATTCGAAATCAACAAAAGATATTTCAACACTATATGTCCTCATTCTTTCTCTAGAATGTTTTGTACATGTATGTGAAATAGCTTCAACAATGGTTCGCTGCATAATGGTAAAAATAGCCTTGACCTAAAAAAGGGCGAGAGGTACCATATTTACGGATTCAGGCTAAAGTTAAAATTGATATAAAACGTTTGTTTTTGATCGATTACAAAAATTAATTTTTGTCGTATAAAGAAATTGTATCTGGTGTGAATTACACTACAGTTTTTATTCCTAGGGCTTTTTGACTTCTTCAAATAATTTTTTTAATGATAGAGTGAATCCCCTGGCCCTCTATTATTACGCACAAAAGATCGAGTCCCCTTAAAGACAACCATTATGTAAGGTCCGCGAGCATATATAATAAAAGCATTGAAACACACAGCAAAATATTTACTTCGATGAATACATTGATTTTGCGATTTAGCCAATCTTTGAATATCGTATGTTGTACTTCGGATGGTAGACTAACCAGCATCCAGTTGGCTATTCCGGTTGAATTCCATATACCCCATATGGAAGTCATGCCCTTAATATCCCATGGAGTGTTGATTTCAATTGAAGTCACCTATTCAGGTAGTGCCTTTTGAAATTCGCACTCCCTGTCTGAAACATTACGGCCACATCTTCCATATAGGGTGTAAGGGTTGCAACTGGAATATCGCAATAATCAGTTAAATGACATTCTAATAATGTGACCCGGCAGCACATCGGTCACTTAAGCTGGCGCGACATCTGTCTTATTTGGATAGTCACAACACCAATCAATAATCCTATTATTGAAGTGGATAATAAGCTTCTACCTTAGATGGCTATAGAACTTTTAATAGCTCTGGTCTTTGTTTGCTTTTGCTAAATCCTTTTCAAGTGGTGGGTTATTTGTATAGGTATGCATAACCAACAATTAACAATGAGAGAACATTCTTAAACCTCGTTGACTTGGGGATGATTTGAAATGACCGTTTGAAATGACTGTTTGATATTTATTGCCAGCAATTTGGAAAAAGAGACACACATAGAAACGAAAAAAGCTATAATTTTGTTGAAGGAGCAAAGTTTAACTAACCATAACTCCGCTTCTGGATATCGTTTGAAGTCAAATGATAACCATTTTTAAGTTTATGATGTTTATTTTTAAACACGAAATAAAACAAAATTGACCGGGGAGGAATTTACGGCTCATTCGCCGTGGACGGTCACAATTATATTGTGCTAACATGGTGAAAGCAATCACAATTGTTACGCGTTTAGAAAGTGAACTACAGTAAGCAACCTATGAATATGATACGCCAGATGATGGACTAACCAGCATCAAATAATTACCATGTTATAATTAAATGTGACAGGAGATATTTTGTTATGAGACACATTAATCCATATAAATGACATCTTATTTTCAAGGTCAAACTGAGCCTGACAGCCTTTTTGAAAAACACATTCAACGAACAGAACAGCACATTAAGGATTCTTTTAATGAAACCTTCCACGTGCATCGCGAATTGAATAAATCTGTCGATAAATTCAAATGTTTAGTTCACTAGTCTATAAGCCCTGCTTTCTTGAGTTCAGGGCTAGAAGAAAAATCGAAGTTCCATTTTCAAACAATATCCTTATCATCAAATTCGATTAGTACACTGTGTGGGAACACATATTTCTAAAATGCATGCAAGATTTGACGAACACGCCATGTAAGGGCATGAAAGATCTAAAAAAAAACCAGCAACTGCCCCATTTCCCACCTGTGTTTCCCTTTTCAAGTACGTGATAAAAAAATCCAAAACCTGAAAATAGCATTTGTTAATGTTTATATTGAGCGCAGTAAAGCAGAGACGTTATTTTTTTGAACACGTCTTGGATGAATCCGTGATTAGCAATTACTATCAATGGAATGAAAACAGACGGTGTTTGATTGCTTCAGAAATAAGAAATAAAATAAAAAAGAAAAAAAAACGTCTAGATTTGATCAAATTTCAACTCGTAGCTGTAAATAGTTTAGACGTTTTTGAATATAAAATCGTATTAAGAAAACTTTTTTTTTCCGATTTAGTACGTCGAATTTCTTTGTACTTGAACGATGTCTTGATCTATCATTTGTAACGAATACATTTATTCATCTCTGCGAAAATTACTTACACTGGAGTTCGGAATGAGTTAGTTTGTGAGTTTCCCCTTTTTAATTTGGCACATACAATATTAATTTCACAAACTTAATAGAAAATTGGATTAGACCATCATCTTCATATCTATCATATTTCAAACTTTTTATTTTCTAAAATTGTTTCTTACATCAAAAGTATTATGTACTTTATGTCTATACTTCAAAGGGGATGGTCTTGTGTTTCGGCTAAAGCGATTTAAATTTGTTATGCTAAAAAAGATCTTTTTTTGACAAACAGAAACAAAATCAAACTGTATAATATAAACTGGACAGACAGGAAAGTCACCCCGTCCCACATACAAGAAAATTATATGTCACATGCCAAAAGACCCAACGGAGAAATCACTAGCAATCGTGACCACATGCTATATATTCTGTGTCCAAGGTAATTACCAAATGCAACATGAATAGCTTTCTCATAAACGTGTTACTAGGGACTTGATGAAAGGAATTCTCTGGTGAAAAAGAAAGACTTCCTTGGTTTGTTTGTCATTGCCCGTGAGCAGGCAGCATTTTAGTTGTCTTCATTACGTGTATTCCTAAAGGCACATCTGAAAAACGGACATCTCCGGTCGCTGTTAAATCAAGTACCTCACTAACAATTTAATTTATTTAATTTATTTTGCCATGGTTGAGGTTCACTCATCTGATTTTTCATTCAGATTGCAAAATGTTGTAGTAACAGACCAAGAGACTACAACAATATTACTGTGTCTTTTGTCATAGTTTGGCTAAAGGCCCATTCAGTGATTTGCTCATTTGGACGATCGTAAAGATCATCAAAATTCAGATTTTGGTACCTTTGTCATTGTCATAGATGTGCTAACATAGCCTGCTAGTGGTTCAGCCGTAAACCGTGTATTTAAGACCAAAAAATAGATTTTGCATGAATCTGCAATTTATATACTGACAGTATATGTATATAAATTATTGTATTTAAATAGGGCTTCAACTTTGTCAATACTGCTGTTTTCTTCGGTTTTTGCCAACTGTTTCATTTCAAAAATGCCAAATGACAATTTGAATGACTTATCCTTCCCTTTAAAGCAATTTATAAACAATTTTATTTTTTACACTTGCGCTGGGATCACTGAATGGGTCTTTAATTGCATAGTACATATTTTGGCAAAGAAAGTTGCTCCTTTTCTTATTGTCTCTGCAAGTAACAAGTTAACAACACCCTTTTACCATGTTATGGTCATGTGATAAAGTAGACCAAAGCTATGGCCAGACGAATTAAGATGTTAAAGAGTAAATATAAATAACATTCTTTCACCAAGTACATGTATGTCAACCATATCTTCTGGTTCAACATAATTGAATATATTTTTAATACAGCATATTACCCCATTCACAAAGACACTCCACTGATTATATACAGGTGTCTTCAAACAAGGATCAGATAATCAACAATGCATGTAACGTCTCGTAACTTCCAACTTGCAACTTTAAGATTGACCATATGTACGATATATTATGTCAGTAACTGTCAAAAATTCACAGTTGCTTCAACTATACCATCAGACAAAGATATTTGTCTGAAAAATTAAAAGACATTTGACCGGCATGTCACCTATGCATTTGCAGACGCCATAAAATACAACATACACCATTTGTACTCATTTGGAAGTCTTTTTCGAAGTTTCCACTGTACTTCATTTATTTTTGCAACTGGAAAAGAGGTTTGCTCTATGATTGCTAAAAACTAAATTCAAACTGTTGCGTAACCTTTACCCGACTTGTTGACACCACCCCTACTTCTGCTATTGCTGCATTCAATGCGAGTGGTGTTCCTAGAATTATAGGTCGGGTCTTGATTTATTAATTTTAGAGAAATAAACTCCGGCGATGAGATGCATGGCAAGATCAAAGGCTTTGTAGAATTTTGGCCTGAAACGTCAACGGGTGGATCTGCTAATCTTGTTGGACGGACTGCTCATTTACATGGGATGCCTGTTAGGTACAAACCTTGTGTAAACTATTTCATTGTATATCTCAAATACCATCATTTACCTTGAGGCTATCTATTAGTTGATCGTGTTTTGGTGACACTGGGAGCTCCCTTACAACCAATGGCTTAAACCGTTCAATATCTGCTGTCTATCTTTCACGGCTATCTTTGTCTTTCTTTATATCTCTCACATCTCTGGTAACACAATATTACAAATATCTTTCATTGTAAACGTACCTTAACAAAGGTGTAAGGTGATATGTAATTTTGTTATGTTATTAATGTTACGGAAAAAAATGTGTTGTAGCATTCCAACATATTTGGGCTATATGCTGTACTTTGTATTCAATTAAGTTGAACCAGAAGATATGGTTGACATACATGTACTTGGTGAAACAATGTTATTTATATTTACTCTTTAACATCTTAATTCTTCTGGCCATAGCTTTGGTCTACTTTATCAAATTACCATAACATGGTAAAGGAGTGTAACTTGTAACTTGCAGAGACAATAAGAAAAGAAGTACCCTTCTTTGCTTAAATATGTACTATGAAGTTAAAGACCCATTCAGTATATAAATTACAGATTCATGCAAAATCTATTATTTTGTCTTAAATACACGGCTTTCGGCTGAACCACTAGCAGGTTATGTTAGCACATCTATGACAATGACAAAGGTTCCAAAATCTGATTTTTGATGATCTTTACGATCGTCCAGATGAGCAAATCACTGAATGGGCCTTTAGCCAAACTATGACAAAAGACACAGTAATATTGTTGTAATCTCTTTGTCTGTTACTACAATATTTTGCAATCTGAATGAAAAGTCAAATGAGTGAACCTCAACCATGGCAAAATAAATTAAATACATTAAATTGTTAGTGATGTACTTGATTTATCAGCGACCGGAGATGTCCGTTTTTCAGATGTGCCTTTAGGAATACACGTAATGGAGACAACCAAACTGTTGCCTGCTCATGGGCAATAACAAACAAACCAAGGAAGTCTTTTTTTTCACCAGAGAATTCCTTTCATCAAGTCCCTAGTAACACGTTTATGAGAAAGCTATTCGTGTTGCATTTGGTAATTACCTTGGACACGGAATATATAGCATGTGGTCACGATTGCCAGTGATTTCTCCGTTGGGTCTTTTGGCATGTGACATTTAATTTTCTTGTATGTGGGACGGGGTGACTTTCCTCTGTGTCCAGTTTATATTATAATTTGATTTGGTTTCTGTTTGTCAATAAAGAAATCTTTTAAGCATAAACAGTTCAAATAGCTGTAGCCGAAAGACAAAACTACCCCCTTTGATGTATACATTAATTACATAACACTTTTGATGTAAGAAACAATTTTAGAATAATAAAAAATTTGAAATATGATAGATATGAAGATGATGATCTAATTCAATTTTCTATTAAGTTTGTGAACATAATATTGTATGTGCCAAATTAAAAAAAAGGGTAAATCTCACTAGTTCATTCCGAACTCCAGGGGGGTAAGTAATTTTCGCAGAGATGAATAAATATGTTATCCTTACAAATGATAGATAGAAAGACATCGTTCAAGTACAAATAATGTAAACGATTCTACAAAAAAGTTTTCTTTATTAGATTTTATATTTACAAACGTCTAAGCTATTTACAGATACGAGTTGAAATTTGATCAAATTACATATAGGCGGTGTTTTTTCTCTTTTTTATTTTATTTCTTATTTTTGAAGCAATCAAACACCGTCTGTTTTCATTCCATTGATAGTAATTGCTAATCACGAATTCATCCAAGACGTGTTCTAAAAGAAATAACGTCTCAGCTTTACTTCGCTCAATATAAACATTAAAAATGCTATTTTCAGGTTTTGGAATTTTTTATCACGTACTTGAAAAGGGAAATACAGGTGGGAAATGGGGCAGTTGCTGTTTTTTAGATCTTTCATACGCTTACTTTCATGAATTTGAGAAATAATGTGTTCCCACACGGTGTACTAATCGAATTTCATGATAATGTTATTGTTTGAAAATGGAACTTCGATTTTTCTTCTAGCCCTGAACTCAAGAAAACAAAGCTTATAGACCAGTGAACTAAACATTTGAAATTATCGACAGATTTATTCAATTCACGATGCACGTGGAAGGTTTCATTAAAGAATCCTTAATGTGCTGTTCTGTTCTTTGTATGTGTTTTCAAAAAGGCTGTCAGGCTCAGTTTGACCTTGAAAATGAAGATGTCATTTATATGGATTAATGTGTCTCATAACAAAATATCTCCTGTCACATTTAAGTAATATAATGTGGTAATTACTGGATGTTGGTTAGTCCATCAACTGGCGTACCATATTCATAGGTTGCTTACTGTAGTTCACTTTTTAAACACGTAACAATTGCGATTGCTTTCACCATGTTAACACAATATAATATAATTAGAATGTCATTTTAAGTGATTATTGGAATATTACAGTTGCAATCCATACATCCCATATGGAAGATGTGATCTTGATTTTTCACACAGGGAGTACGAGTTTCTAAAGGGACTACCTGAATAGGTGATTACAATTGATATCAACACTCCCTTTGTGGGATATTGAGGGCATGACTTCCATATGGGTTATGGATTTCAACTGGAATAGCCCACTGGATGCTGGTTAGCCTACCACCCGAAATACAACATACGATCCCAGCAAACACTAAACGTTCGCCAAAGGTTAGAAAAGATTGCCAGAAAACGTTTAAATGTCGGGTTGTATAAAGGGTATATAAAGGGTATAAAACGTTTTCATAACATTTAAAAACATTTTTGATAACCTCTTGCAAATATTCTAACATAATGTTATTTTAGTGTTGACAAAATATTTGGCAAAAAATGTTTACAAAAAATATTTTACAATAACATTTTGAAAACGTTTTAAAAACAGTTTTGTAGTGTGTTTTCATACATAACGTTTTCATGACCTTTATATAACCCGACATTTTAATGTTACCATACGTTTTTACCAAAACCAAAAACCCAAAATATAACCGGTTTAAATTTTTTAGAAACGTTTTGTGTTTGCTGGGATAATTCTAAGATTGTCTAAATCGCAAAATCAAAGTAACATATTTTGCTGTGTGTTTCAATGCTTTTATTATACATGTTCTCGGACTTTACATAATGATTGTCTTTAATTTCGTTTGCATAAAGAACAATATGTGCGTGGGTGCTGGTAGCATCAAGTAGTTTTTTGGTATTTTGTTGTCTCTACAAGTAATAGGTGGACGTGTCATCATGTGTCCTTGCACGCGTCTTGTACTTGCACAGTGCATTTGCGCATTTTAAGTGAAATCAATGAAACTATTAAAACCAAAACAGTTACAAACATACTTAGAATTGGCGCATATATCGACCCTTCACCCTTGAAACTTTATCACTCATATATCAGGTGTTAAAGCATCGTCACAAAAATATAAAGTCAACGACCCAATCTAACTCACATTTTGACTAATGCCATAACGACTGTAGGCGCTTTGACGTAGGTTTGGCCACAAAATGTACCATCATTTTATTCCCCACAGGATAACATCCAAGCCCTACTAAGGCCCGGGACTAAGGCCACCACGGGTTAAGATCGTGCGTACAATAATGTGCAAAATTGCATTATGCTATACTAGATGTAGTAATTCATCAGCAAACTGTCAAGGCAAGATAATGTAGATGTGTATGTTTGGTAGAAGACATCAAAGAGAATTTAAAACTAGTCAACAACACTAACTTGCTTAATCCGAATTAAAGATTCAAATAACCATTGAATGGTTGTTTCAAATCACACAGAACTCTTTGCTATAGAATAATATTTAAAAAACAAAGGCAACTTGTTTCAATTTTATCTAAACTTTTTAATATTTACAAATACTTGAGTGTTGTTGTTTTAAAAATGAGTAGCTAGATTGATTAATTTATCAACGCTATGTTATATTTTAGAGAACCATTGTAACGAAGTATTCATGAACTAGGTAATGGTATATCCAAAGGGTTCTGTCTGAATGTTTTCACTGCGAGTAAAGTGCGGTACAAATACTAAAAGAACATAATCATGATAAGATTATTGGACTAGACTCAACTGCAAGCATTACATCAGAAGAAATTCTTGTCGGAAGGGAAAGAAAGAACTAGTGAAGTGGGTAGAACGGGACACCAGGTTGACTGCTGGAATTATAAATGACAAAAATAAGGTGACATTAATGTTTGTAAACCAAGGTTAGGAACTGGTCTATCGATTTTCTTGAGGTAACAACCTATGACACATTTCTATAGAACAGTTCTTGTACAAATCGTAGCACAATTGTTTTTGTATGACGTCACGTGTCACAGTATTCATCTCATATATAGCTACCCAATATCACAAAAAACACACCAGTAAATTAGTTAGGGGAAAAAGTTCAATCTGGTGACCACTCTCTGGCTAGTAAGGTTTGACGATTGATTCGACTTCTATGGACAATTTAGAAAAAAAATAGCCACCATGTCCCTCGCGTAAATCCCGGCATTTTTCGCTAGAGGCCAAAATCCAAAATGGCCGCCGCCACCATTTTGAAAATTTGAAGATAAGGCAGTTTAAACCCCATATAAGAGACATGAACCCCAGATAAGGCGGAAATTACACACTTATGCTTCTGCTCTCATTCAAAAATCACATTTACGCTCTACCAAATGGGGGCCATCTTGGATTTCTGGGCAAAAATTATTTTGTAACGTCAAATTAATGTCAGATTCGGATTTCTTGAGGTCGACTTACCGGAAAAAGTGTCTTTGTACACGATTTTAGGTAATCTGGTTCAAAACTTATTTTTTTCAAGATGGCGCCGGCAGCCACCATCTTGGATTTCTGGGTAAATATGAGTTCGTAATGTCAAAGTAATGTCAAATTTGAAATCCTTGTGGTCGACTTATCCAAAAAGTGTCTTTGTACACGATTTTAGGTCCTCTTGTTCAAAACTAAATTTTTTCAAGATGGTGCCGGCCACCATCTTGGATTTCTGGGTGAAAATGATGCCGTAATGTCAAACTAATGTCAGAATCGGAATCCTTGTACTCGACATATCCGAAAAAGTGTCTTTGTGCATTATTATAGGTGCTCTGGTTCAAAACTTAAATTTTCAAAATGGTGGCGGCGGCCATTTTGGATTTTGGCCTCTAGCGAAAAATGCCGGGATTTTCGCGATGGACATGGTGGCTATTTTTTTCCTAAATGGTCCATAGAAGTAGAATCAATCGTCAAACCTTACTAGCCAGAGAGTGGTCACCAGATTGAACTTTTTCACCTAACTAAATAAACAAATAAGCCATAGCAAATTCTTTCAATCAAACCTGGTTCAAAATAACTTTTGATATGGTGGTTATCGTGTAATGTTGTCAAATACGCTTTACCCCATTCACAAAGGACACACCACTGACTATATAGGTGTCTTCAAACAAAGATCAGATAATCTGATGACTTGTGACTTAAAGATTAACCATACTTGTGACTTAAAGATTAACCATATGTACGATATATGACATAATATATGTCAGTAACTGTCAAAAATTCACAGTTGCATCAACTATACCATCAGACAAAGATATTGTCTGAAAAAATTAAAAGACATTTGACCGGCATGTCACCTATTCATTTGCAGACGCCATAAAATACAACATACACCATTTGTACTCATTTGCAAGTCTTTTTCGAAGTTTCCACTGTACTTCATTTATTTGAGCAACTGGAAAAGAGGTTCGCTCTATGATTGCTAAAAACTAAATTCAAACTGTTGCGTAACCTTTAACCGACTTGTTGACACCACCCCTACTTCTGCTATTGCTGTATCCAGTGCGAGTGGTGTTCCTAGAACATATAGGTCGGGTCTTGATTTATTAATTTTAGAGAAATAAACTCCGGCGATGAGACGCATGGCAAGATCAAAGGCTTTGTAGAATTTTGGCCTGAAACGTCAACGGGTGGATCTGCTAATCTTGTTGGACGGAATGCTCATTTACGAGGGATGCCTGTTAGGCACAAACCTTGTGTAAACTATTTCATTGTATATCTCAAATACTATCGTTTACCTTGTGGCTATCTATTAGTTGATCGTGTTTTGGTGACACTGGGAGCTCCTTTACAACCAATGACTTAAACCGTTCAATATCGGCTGTCTATCTTTCACGGCTATCTTTGTCTTTCTCAACGTTTTTTGTTAGATTTGACGATTAAGGAGTGTCTGTTACATCTCTGGTAACACTACAATATATGTCATATAAATATATCTAAACAAAGATGATACGTCATTTTCTTATGTTATTCATGTTATGGAAACAAATGTCTGATGTATTTATCGTTTTGGTAATTCCCATATGCCTTTGTGGGTAGACCTGAGATGTCGTCATTTGATGTGAACATCGTTTAGCAAAGGCTTATGGGATTTACAGAAAAGGTAAATTGTACAGGATACGTAAAACCGACTTTTGATATCAATTACTTATTATTTCAAAGTTTTAGGGGCCTGAGCTTTCGATCCTAGCAGGATCTTTATCAAAGGCAGAGTGACAAGACAACACACAAACATGCATATATATAGGGACATGGACATAAAGGAAAAGGAAATTAGCAAGACAATAGAAGACATAAGTGTTTCTTGGGAAATATCAATAGGGGCAGGAAATGGGATGTCATGAATGGAAGTAAGAGGGATAAGGATATGAATGAAGACAATGGGCTGAATAGAATTATGAAAATGAATGGCAACTACATGAACATAATACAAAATGATAGATGTAAATTGGAAATAAAAACTAAAATAATAAGGTGGAGGAAACATATATTTAAAATAATTGAAAATGGGGGGGGCAAATGGGGGGGGCAAAATATTATGATGATGAAAAACAAGTTAGTCGTTTCCCTCTTGGATGTTGAGACCGTGTGGCTGGATGGTACGAAGGCGCTTCATCCAGAATTTCTCCCTACTGGCACGGACGGTGTCGGGGCGGTTACCTAAAGACTCAATGCCCTGTAGGATCATGTCGGAGATGGAGTGATTGGGGATGTTAAAGTGGTTACCAACAGGGGTGTCAAGCTTCTTGGTTTTGACAGTGGACCTGTGTCCATAAAACCGTGTCTTAAGTGCGGTCTTAGTTTCTCCCACATACTGTATACCACAAACTCTGCAAGAAATGAGATATACTACATTAGATGTGGTGCAGGTGATGTTGCCCCTGATCCTGTGGGAGGAATTGTTGGAATTACTGGCGACAGAATCCCCTTCTTGGATATGGTCCTTGCAGACAACACACCTGTTGGAATCACATGTGAAAGTACCCTGTTGTGTGGAAGGAATAGTATCAGAAAGTGGGGGGACTTCAGCTCTCACAAGAAGATCTCTAAGATTGCGAGGACGTCTGTAGGCCAGGATGGGGCTATCGGGAACTGCTCGTTGTAGCCGATCTGAGGTTTGAAGTATATGGTGATTGTCATTAGTGATGCTGCGGAGAGAAGGGAGGTTAGGATGAAAAGTGACCACAAGAGGGACTCTGGTATTGGTGTCTTGGCTTCTGGGCTTCTGCTTCAGTACATCTGACCTGGGAAGAGATCTGACCTTGTTGATGGCCTGCTGCACTTTGAGTGCGCTGTGTCCCCTAGATGTAAGGTTCTTCTTGAGGTCCCTGGCATGTTGTGAGAAGTCAGAATCATTAGTACAAATGCGGCGGAGGCGGAGAGCTTGACTGTATGCTATACCACTTTTACAATGTTGGGGATGGCAACTGGAAGAGTGTAGATACTGGTGACTGTCTGTGGGCTTGGTGTATAGATCTGTGACAAGGAGTCATTCTCCTTTCTGATGGTGACATCCAAGAAGTTGACCTGGTGGTGAGAAAGTTCAGCTGTGAATTTAATTGTTCTGTGGAAAGAATTGACATGGTTAAGGAAGGTGTGAAGGCTGTCTTCTTCTCTGGTCCAGATGAAAAAACACATCATCAATGTACCTCCACCAAATCCATGGGCGACAAGGGGCAGCATCCAACATCTGCTCTTCAAGCCTAGACATGAAGAGGCAGGCGAACGACGGAGCCATGCGGGTCCCCATCGATGTCCCAAATACCTGTAAATAGTGATCTCCCATAAAGGTGAAATTGTTCTTAGTTAGTACATGATTCATGAGAGTCTTCAGATCATCAATGGGGGACTGGTGTGGCCACTTCTAGACAGCGCTTCACAGGTAGCTGAAATTCCTTCACTGAATGGGATGTTAGTATACAAGGATGACACATCACAAGTGCCAATGATGGCAGTGCTGGGGATCTGGTCCTTGATCGCTTCAAGCTTCCTGAGAAAGTCCGGGGTGTCGTGTATGTATGACAGAGTCTGAGAAACAAGGGGTTTAATGAAGTGATCAACATAGAGGGATATGTTCTCAGTGGGGGAACCATTACCGGATACAATGGGTCGACCAGGATTCCCAGGCTTGTGGATCTTGGGGAGGAGATAAAATCGAGCAGCTTTAGAATCTGTAGGAGAAAGAAATGCATGGGCTTTGTCAGTTAATTCATCACGAGCATGCATGTCATCCAGGGTGGTCTTTATCTGTTGAGAGAAAGAGTCAGTAGGATCAGAATCAACAAGAGCATAGTTAGTACGATTGTTGAGGTGCTTCATGGTCTCATCGATATACTTTTGGCGATCCATGACAACCACAGCAGATCCTTTATCAGCAGGCTTGATGATGATGTCAGTCCTGGTTCTAAGAGACTTGAGAGCCTGGCGTTCCTCACGGGGTAAGTTGTCATGTGTCCTGTGGGGAGAATTAGCAGAATTATTAACTTTGGAACTAACAACCTGCACATATGTCTCCATGGCCGGAACCCTGTTCTTTGGAGGGACCCAACTGCTTTTCTTGCGAAAAGGCTCAGGTTCAGATGCTGGCTCATCAAGGAAAAACTCCCGTAGACGTATGCGACGATAGTATTGAGTGAGATCCTGACTGAGTTCTACCTGGTTGACCTCTGGAGGGTGGGACAGAACTTGAGGCCCTTGGAGAGAAGATCCAATTCAGCGGAGGAAAGAGAGGATGATGATAAATTAACGACTGTGGAGGGAAGGTTTTCGTTATTTATTATCATTAAAGTATGGACGTTTAAGCACAACAATAGCGAAAAAAATCTAAATTTACTTTAGTATGCCCCTTTGAATAGTAAATTTGAAGAAAATATTTTAAAATCACAATGAAGCGAAACGACACACATAACCCAGTGACGTATCTTGATTATATGGCAACTAACATTGCACATTCATATATTGGTATAGGTTTGAAAGCATTTCTGAACAATTAATACATTCTTTCGCAATTAGCGCACCGTTATCATCGTGGAACACAGTCATGAAAGGCACTAATGCATACTTGAGTATTGTGATTTGAAAAGGTTGCGCTAACAATGCAATCCACATAATGCTATTAATGCATTATGTAATGCAAAAAGCTCCATTTTACAATTAATAATAGCATAACATCCACAATTGCGTTGCATTGAGATAAGTTAATGCTTATTGTGAATAAGTTGCGCATTTAGGTGAACAAGCATTCTGTACAAACAAAGACGAACAGATACTAAAAAAGAACTAAAGGGAGATATAATTACAAATAGTGATCTATTAAGGGGTACTGCCCCCCCCCTGCCCAATTTTGTGCCTATTTTTGCATTTTCCTCAAAAAATATAGCGCATTGGTGACAAGCAAGGACTACAACTACTGCACTGGAAATTTTATTTCAGCACAGACAACAGTTGTGGAGTTACAATCAAAAATGAGGGAAAACCAATATTTGAACAATAAATCAATAACTACTTGTCTTGAGTTACTGAATTTTCAGTGTAGTAGTTGTAGTCTTTGCCCCTATAATATACATATCTTACTAGTCACCAATGCGCTATAATTTTTGAGAAAAATGCAAAAATAGGCACAAAATTGGCCAGGGGTGTAGTATACATATAGCCATATCCATATACATATACATATACTCCCTCATGTTACTTAAATCTTCCACAGGGGCATGGCAGATTTCAACCGGAATAATTCAACTTACCCAACCTTCGGTGTTCAAGTTATGATCAATTGAAACAAGTTGTGTAATTTTTTAAACAAGCTTTTAGAGCAAAAAGTATTTTTAACAACCTTTAACAGTGTATCGCTGTGACACATCGAAACTTACTAACTACTAGTACAGTATAAAGCGATTTTGCCCACATTATATGCACGATTTTTCTTATCCCATTGTGGCCTTTCAAGGGTTTGGATGGTATCTCTCGTAGGAATAAAATGATGTTATATTTTGTGGCCAAACCTACGTCAATTCGCCTAGAGTCGTTATGGCATTAGTCAAAATGTACCTTAGATTGGGTCGTTGACTTCATGTTTATGACGGATGAGGATTATTTAACAACTGATATCATCGAATGGGAAGTATTAAGGGTGTAACTAAGGGTCGATATAGGGGCTAACACTAAAAAAATATGTTTTTCCTTTTTTATTTTCAATTATTTTCTCTAAAAATTCACTATACTTTGCAAGTACACTATACGCAGGGACATTGACCGGAGAACTTCAGCCTTTTTTCAGAAAAACAAACAAACAATATCACTGTCAGACTAAAAAACATCGCATGCATGCCACTTCCACCTGGTCAATTGAATTAAGTACGTTGTTGTTGGTCATGGCGACAAAAAAAAAGAGAAAAGAAAAAAAGACTAAACTACACACATACACCCACTGGAACTCATTCGGAACTATCTCTCTCAGTTCAACGCCACCAATACCAGAAGAAAGTAAATGATTTAGATGCCAAATGACAACAAACTCAACACAGGTTAACCTGAAAATGGCAGCGAAGCTCTAAAAGCTGAAAGTTACAATTAGGTAGGACAAATATTAACTAAAATGATAAATATTGGGAATATTTCAACAAAAATATCATATAATGAGACAAATCATACCGTCTAAAAGCATGAAAACCCCAAATGCATTTTTAAAGTGATTTTTATAGTAGCCTTTTCAAACGGCCCACCAACAAACAAAATACATAGTTCATCGTCGTATTTCAACGCATCGCCCAGGCCTATATTAGTGGTATAAGCTGTAGCATTATGCGCATACAACCAATTGTTTTTCACGCAAACTAAAACCGAAATCAAACCTACGATTAGCTTAGGTCGTTTGGGCGTAAACACGCGCGTTTATTTATGGCAGATAAAATTCTTGGGGTGGTACAACTTTATATATAAATATAATGATATGAATTAACAGTGTATGTAGCTGGGAGAAAAAGCCGTCCACCATTTGAAAATGTTAAACTTTGTTGAAATTTGTGTCCCAAAAAGACCTAAAAATATTTCGAGGACTATTACAACATCATCCCCCCCCCCCACTTTTCTCAAAAAAAGTTGAAATTTTTCACTGGAAACCTCTGGCTACATAATATTTATGTACAAAAAATTTCTTGCAGATTAATTCGTTTAGCAAAGATATCGTGAAAATTTCGTTCTGGTATACCAGAACGAAATTACAACACGTTGTCTATGGAGCAGTGTACTACACATAATCATGCATAACTCGCAAACGCAAAATCGGAATCAACTGAAATTTTGGGAATAAGCCTTTTTTGTGGATATCTACTGAAAAATGTCATAAAAAGAGGGTGCTAGGATCACGAATCCTCCTTTAAATGTAAAAAATATGAATTTTTAATGATTAGCCATAAAATAAAAAAATTAAAAAATTATCAAATAATGCAAATTGATGTGTTTGACGGGCCCTCACGTCCCACAAAATACTGTTGCTATCCGATCCCTTAAGCCTATAAATAGGGAAGTAAGCATACGTTTCCTCCATCCTGAGTTATCGTCTGCCTAAAAGGATGACGATTAAAAACGTCCCGCTTTCCGAATATGGAAACCGGACAGCCGTGTGATAAATAAACTGAAATAAGTGCTCACGTATATATAACTTAATGCTATGTGTGCTATCCATAAGCCTCAACATAAAAAGTTTTGAGATATTTTGTCAAAATGTCAAGAGCTATCTTAAGAACCACTGAACCAATACTAGGTTTGTTTGTACTCATTTTAATGCATTTTTCATACTGATTCCAAATATGGTCATGAAAATTTACATGTCTGAAATTTTTTCGAATTGTGAAATGTTTTTTTAACTTGTCGTCTGCAGTCGACATAAGCGTGGAGAGAGTTAATGAGACAAGACAACGCTTAGAGTATCATTAAAATTCTGAGCAATTTAATTGTATAACTGTTTTATGCAGTGAACCTTTTTCCCATTCGTTCGGCTTACTTAAATGTAATTGTCTGAAACGTATGCGCGCAAAATGTACTCGAGCGGCTTTTCTTCAAATTCAAATTGAAATCGACAACCTTGGAGTAACACATATTTTTGACTACATGAAGTAGTGGAAATTTAAACAGCTCTAGTAAAATGTGCAGATACTTTATTAGTGCTTATTTGATCCAATGATGAGCGTAATATGTCAAAACCATTATCCGATGTGTATTTTTTAGTTTAAAAGGGCATTTCGTGATCCACAGCCTCATCCCCCCATTTTCTCAAAAAAAGTTGAGATTTTTATATCAATGGAATACTCTGGCTACATAATGTTTATGTACAAAATATTTCTTGCAGATTAATTCGTTTAGCAAAGATATCGTGAAATTTGAATTTCGTTCTGGTGCACCAGAACGAAATTACAACGTATTGTCTATGGAGCAGTGTAATACACATAATCATGCATAACTCGCAAACGCAAAATCGGAATCAACTGAAATGTTGGGAATATGTTTTTTTCGTGGATATGTACTGAAAAATGTCATAAAAAGAGGATGCTAGGATCACGAAATACTCCTTTAATTCTATATTTATTTCTAACCAGTGTTACATGTTACTCTGAATATTGTTTAAACAAACAAACAAACAAACAAACAAACAAACAAACAAACAAACAAACAGACAAACATATTTTGAAAATAATTTCCAATAAACAAAATACGCTCGCCTTATACGGAAATTAAGCTCGCATTTTGTTTATTTCTTCAAACAAACAAATAGATAGCCTGTTGATGTATTCATCAGTGTTGGACGTGGTTCATATCGTGTGCCAGTAAAACCTATTTTTTCACAAAAATTTGGTTGGGATATTAGGACTACAATATATCTGTCCTTTCCTTGGAGCACCAGGATCCACTTGAGGTAATTTTTGACAAAAACTGTCACAAAATTGAAGAGAAATTACAACTTTAACATTGGAAACATTCATCGTGCACTTGCTATAAGTTACAGCGTAGCTTGTGCATAGCTGTACGTGTCGTGTTCACTGTGTGCTATATGCACATCCACACTTCACTGATCACTATTCAAACCTGCCGCGGTGTGAAGCCATGGCGGACCACGACGAAACGGTAAGATTGAACAAAATATGATGCGCGCGCATACTGTCAGGCAAAAAACAATGGAAATTGTGATGATGCGTGCGCATACTGCCTGGCATTGACATAGAAGTCAACTCATCTATAACTGATTCAGATTCTTATATTGTATTCTCTTATATTATTGACCAGACGCAAAATCTGTATGGTTAAAAGGCCACTGACCAAAAAAACAACAACACACAATTAAGTGTCTAATATAGGACGAGCTAATATGGTATAATTTCTGTATGTACATGTCTAATAAGTTGAGATGCGACGTGCAAAACACAGAGTGTAATAAACACTATTTGTGATTCGTAAAGAATTGTACCATCGACGATGGTTTGATCATTTTTATCTTTTCATATTTGATTGACAGCATACCTACGCCTTCCACCTAGATTTGAAATTCGATGTGCAACTATTACGTAAGAGATAAGTCTCATTTATTCTAGGCACATCCCAGAAGCACTTTCTAGTATTGTGACCTATAATCTTTTCATTATTCCTTTTGAAACAATAGACTCACGAATACAGAAAGGTTGAAGAGGGCCTGTGGAAAAATAGTTTTGTCGTTATGCATTGTTTAGTTTATAAGAGCCAAAAGCCAATAAAGTGTTTTGTTAAGAACGTAATGGAGAAGTAAAGCGGTTGCTTAACATTTTATCACCTATTCAGAAAACATTGTACTAAGAAGAGCATTCTGCTTCCAATTTATTGGTAATAATAGGAAAACGCTTCTATATCTTACCTGCTTCGTAAAAATCTTTTATTAGGATGGTAAAAATACTAGTGACAGAAAATATATACACGTTACAGTATCTATAGCTCAAATGTAACGATATATATCTTGTACTTATATTAAAGTCATCAAAATTCATCTATAACGCATATTATTAATAAAATGACATGTTTCACACCTCTTTTAATCTTTGACCGTCTGTCTTTTTCTTTATACCCGTAGGGGTTATCTTGGAACCGGAAGAGCCTTCAAAAGTGCGAGAGGATCTTTTAAAACTTGCAATTGAACATGTAAATGAAAATGAGCAGTTATCGGGCGAGACAGAGTTTACATATATATTGGACAGAATTCCCGCGTCAGAGCCGTACCAAGCAGTAAGATCAGGTAAGAAAATCCCGTATAAATAAAAATGGATAGAGTGGGTTGCCAGTCCGAGGATTACTTTCATAAATATACAAGATCGTATGGCTTTGTATTTTTATGTTGGTCAAAAGTGATAAATGCTATACCTGATAGAACTTGGGTTAATGAAAACTCATATAAAATCAAGCTGATATGATTTTAGTAATCTTCATGGGTAGAGTTTTAACTTTAAAGCTGAATATATATTCCGTCGCTGAGCATGAGCGATTTGTTTTTGACCAATGAGGTAACTCGCTTTTTGCTAAGCAACTAGAAACGAGTTACCTCATTGGTTAAAATGTAATCGCTCATTGGTTAACCTCTGAAAATGAAGTTACATGTAATATACTTTATATGGATAGAGACACAATGCAATTTTAAGGAATTCTTTTTATTCATTTAGGTTACTGCAGGTTATAATGGTAATTTTAACGAGAAGCGTTTTTATTATTGCCTATTGTTGATTGTATTCACCGAGAGAATTCGATGGTTTTTTTTTATCGTTGACGGATCTTGACGTATATAAAGATACCTAAATGTTATCCACCAAGTAACTTCGAAGTTTATGTAGCTTCAAATGACATTGAATTAATACTGTATCAAAGACTCCATAGTGGTTTCTTGAATAGAATTTTACATTGAATTACAATTTCTGAAGAGTTGTGAAAAATAATCAGAAAGTAATATTAGAACTCAGTAAAATAAGCCCATGGAAAACTGAACTAGTTTGACCTATGCCGGGTGGATATATATATTAGGGCAGTATATCGCAACATTGTGGGAACTCTCTACAATATTATATTGCATATATTCTTCAAATTCATGAATTCCTATATAATTGAAGATAAAAGTGGAAGGAATACCCGAGTGTGTGTTCGAAAATTATGAATAAACTGGTTCAATATATTCAAGTTTTTAAATTCACAAAAATAATGTTTTCAAACATGTACAAGCAGTGTCAACATCCCAACTTTCAAATAGACAATAGTGGAGTTTATCATCCACAGTTGTTATTTGAAATATCATTTCTATTTCCAAGAAATAGATAATATTTTATGATTCACTGCAGTCTATAAGCCTCATCTACGGAACTAAGGGAGGTAGCAACCCTCAATCTGATTTTCCGGCACCCTAAAACCAGTAGCCAGCGGGGGCGGGCCAGGGGGCAGAGTGCCCCCCAGACAAAAAAATGAAAGAAAAAATGCCCCTCTGACAAAAAAAATGAAAGAGAAAATCAGAAGGGCAAAGGAAAAGAAAAAGGGCAAGGAGCCCCTTTTCTAGCAAATTCAGGGCCAAAATAGTGTAAAATACAAAATAGCCCTTTTTAGCCGGATAATGGGCGAAAATAGTGTAAAATACCATTTTTTTCGTGCTACGCGCGCACATCATCCCAATAAGGCCCTTTTCGGGAAGCTCGAAGACATACAGTCTCTATATATTGTATGATGCAACTGCAATTTTTTTCGTCTGTGCCCCAAAATTTTATTTCCCCCCGACCAAGAAAGCTGGCTACGCCCCTGCCTAAAACGCAAAAAGTTCATTTACCGCCAAACGACTTGAGCTGATCGTGGGACCATCACTATGGACCACACTGGCCTCATCCCAATGGCATAGTTCAATAACACAAATTAAATAATCATAGTGCACAATTTGACCTCAAGTTTCAGAGTATGAGTTTTTATACCCAAATTTTCAAAGGTTATTCAATGAATGTGCAAATGTATTGGGGTTAAAGAACTGTGCCTTGATAGATAAACATGTTGTTGATCCTAGTGCTACCACCTTACCTGTGATAAGGACGACCCAATAGGGTAGAGGGGGAGGAGTTGTGCAGCCTAGCATAATTTGTGTTGCTCTTATAAAAAAAGATGAAGTGATGATGATTTCAAACTAAACTTGGTAGTTAGATTAGAATAATGTCCTTTCCTATTTAGCCACAAATTGTTAATTAGCATGATAAAGCTTAGCGTTCATGCATTAATGCTGCTGCGTTTGACGATTTTGGTCGTTGCTGGTGTTGTTGCTGGCGCCATTATTTTTTGTAGGGATATATATATTATACCGTAAGACTCACAAAAGTTTTGGCTGTATTTTTTCTGTTTGTAGCTATAAATGTAAAGGAATAAGCATACTGAATTTCAAATGAAATTGAACCACCCTACAAACATAAAATTGTTGCCAACCTTGAGCTATTAAAAATTTATATTAGTTTCTATCCAGGCAATAAAATAATAGAGGTTGATGAGATCACGGATACATACGGAAATGACGTCACAAATTAAAGGCAAACGACCTTCTCGGGCCAAGATGGTTAATTACAACATTCAGAATTTACCATATCTAATGTAGTTAATGTATTCGAAACATGTTCCACCATTGGAATTTGTTTTAACTGACCTGTCTGATGCCTAGAGCAATTTATAAAACAATGAACCGAAGGCAAATAAGAGGATATGTCCGATATTGTCAACTCAATATGACATGGGTGGAAAAATTGAGCGTCCTGAATTTTTAAAGCGAAGCTATGTAGCATACACATAAGCTATTTTGTGTTTGTAATTGGATGAAACACGAACTGAACCTAACTGAACTGACACAACTATTTTGTAAGTGATAGGAAAGCACTAGAGTGAAATATTCGTATGAAATTGAATGTCAAGTAAGAACATCCAATCCTATAAATGATCTCATCCATAGGATATAAACCACCATTACTAAGGGAAATGAACATTACTTAAAACGCAGCACTAAATTCAACGTAGTTTTCAATCGGAACTGACTATGAGTTCTTTGTCATCCCTGCTCACTTTTCAAATACAGTAATGGTGAGAGCGGATAATCAGCGGGAATCGAACCTTAACCCTCTACCTCTTGCACCACAGTAAAATACCTTAACCACTCAACCATGTCAACTCTACTACTGTTTTCGACCCAAATCATGAACGCTTTTGAGGTGGAGGTGGGATTCTACAAGGTCACGTGAACTGTCATTATTGAAACACAAGGCTGCAATAGACACATGTAAGCATATTGTGTGTTTATTGTATTGTCTCCACAAGTTTTCCTCCTTGTATTTACAACTACAAAACAAAGCATACTATCCTGTTTACAATAAACCAGAGTGTTCTTGTACAATTTCCAATTACGTTAATGTTATTTTTAATTGGTATTTCAGGAAGTCATGAAAAGGGAGTATAAAAGTCACTTTAAATGAAAGTAATTGATTTTGGTAAATAAGATTCTCTCCAGACATGCATACAGGGCACATACAATGAATTCTATTCACCAAGCAAGTATGTAATAGCAGCTCGTATTGTATATATATGGCATAGATGCTTCAAGATACCAATATATTGTTCAATTATGGACACTTACTATAATGACATTGTGCATCGGGGGCAAACAATCCCAAAATGAATGTATATTTTACGAGGTGCCTTGAATTAAAAAGAGTATATAATATCATCAACGCAATCAAGTTATAGGCTAGTTTCAGCCTTAAGGCTGCTGGTAGCCAGCTTGTATTTAAGACAAACTCAAAGCAATATAGTTGCAACCCAGGAGACTCGCAGAATAGAAAAAGAGATATAAAGATTGAGACAGAGCGCGTGCTTTGGGAACCCACTCTTAGTAAAGGATTTAATATACTGTTATCAAAGTGACCAGCAAGAACACACAGGCGGCCTTTAGGGAAAAGCATTTGAAACACGGACATTAGTGTGTGCCTAGATAAGATGCCTCATTTTAAAGTAAAGTAATTGATCAAAAACCAATTTACTCTCCGATAGATCTAATCAGTGGCGCAATTTTGCTATTACAAAATAGCTTGACCGATGAGGGAATGTGGGAATTGTTTGTACAGTTTAACCTTTCTCTTCTTCTTCTTTTTTGTAAAATGGGTAAAGTGGATCATGCATGTAAATGGTCTTAGATTGCTCAAATATATCGCCGACAAAAATGGTCTTAGGTGTTCAAATAATATATCGTTAAATAAGAGTGTGCGATTGCTGGCACTAAAAGGAATGGGTTTTGTGCAAATAGTGGATAGGGATCATTTGCAGCATTTTTCTATTCTAATAACAAATATGTATATAATGCCCATTTGCCATTTATATTAAAGTCATAACCCAGGGATCAACATTTAATCATTTTGCCAGTATATTTTGACGAGACCGCTGCACAATAATTATTCATTTTGCGTTTATTTCTCAAATCTAGTTTACGTTTAATAAAGATCAGTTCTTATATCATTGCAATACTACACCACGAACGCAATTTCGCTAGCGGTCGCAATTAAATAGTTTACAAATATACTTTCCAGATTCGCTTTGATTGTCGTTGTTCCTCGATTTTCTATTTTTTTTTAACAGTAAAAATGTGCGAAAAGTTAGATATCAACACTTCTCAATGTGCTACTATCCTGTTTATACAGCCAGTTTAATAATTACGCATACAAGCAAGAAGAAGGTTGCAAATGAGCATTTATATATAGAATTGATATTTCGTCAATAAATCATTTGAAATACCATGAGTACCGGTTAGTACCAGTAGCGTCGCGTATCTCTAAAAAGCGCTCGGTTAGAAATGTACTTGCCTGTTTAATCCCTCACTGTTGCCTTTTGTTCTCAGGATTGCTTTGCTCATAAATATGCACTTACTTAAGAACAGCATTCATGATGCCCACATAATTCAGGAGGATTTGGTAATATAGATTCTCTGTTTTGTTTTCTTATCTAAATGATTACCACTGCGAATCTGGTCAAGACAATGCGGCGTTTCGCAACACCATTGTTTTCATTCAAGTTTGTGTCTGACGTAGTCAAAATTTCATAGACTTCATTCACAATGTTACGCCCAGAACAAGTACGTGTAGTGATATAGGTCACCGAATCAAGAACTATATAGGACACAGGCTGCCTTCTTGATTATAGTTATTACTCTAATAGCTTCTCCTGCGGGACACTAACAATTTAGGATATACAAACAATAGAAGAACATTAGAAAATCAACACTGTTGAACACAAAAACTGTCTAGCTAAGTAATAGAAAAGTAGTTGCCGCGACTAATTGGAATGGGAAACTCCAGCAAATGAACGTAGCCAATCGGGGTCTAATATCAAGCGGGCTTCTTGGAGCTCTACGTGGAGTAAAGTTTCACTCACTTCAACATTACAAGTAATAGAAACATCCTAGGCAGTTTGTAAATAATCAGAAAAAGTATCAAATATCTAGTGCTCTGTACAAACATGATATTAAATTGAAGTTTGCTGCTAGGTTCCACAACGTGACATTTATGTTGGACCGTAGTATCGTGGATATTGGGGAGCATGACACAATTGCTTTTCTTCCGCTCTCAAAGAAAACGACCCCATCAGCATTATAACCTATCGCAATTGAAGTCTTGCTGCTTGCGTGCGACCCACTGGCGGCTTTAATGTAGATACCACTACAGTAGGTCCTTTAACACACACGGATCCATATACGGCTCTATAGCCAGCAGAAAGTGGTATAGTTTATACTGATCTAAGTTGAATTGCACGGGACATCTGAGCTGAAAGTAGATTATTATATCTTCAGGCTTTTGGCGCAGGTAAATACTGCCAGTGTAGCTATAGTCATAATATTTCCGATCTTAATTAACGCTGTTACAGATACAACGTTGGAGTCGGTATCAAAATACAGCAATTAATGATTTACGCACAAAAGTAGAATTAGACGTGTTGTTTGCATTATTAACTTGTTTGCAGCCAGTATAATGCAATGTGCTGTTTGCTTTATCCATAATGGAGGGATTTTTTACAGCGCAAAATGATAAAAGGAAAAAAGCCTCGGAACACTTCGTGGCTTATTTCGGGTCGAGATTACTATACCACTTATGCCTGATATCAGATCAGGAAACAATAGTAACAAGCGCAAACCCCGATCAGATAACCATCACAGCCAGAATCATGTCATATCGCATCATGTAGGTATTAAACAAGATAGAAACCAAGTCGTACAAATAGTGTATGTAAAGGTTAATGTTAATGTTACCTCAAAGATTTAACCCCAGAACTACTGATCCATATTTTGTAACACGGACTAAAAAAAAGCGCAGTGATTTATTAAAGTGCGCTGCGCACAGGCACAAAGCCTAGACGTTGATCCACAAGCCCCAGCACACTTTACAGGTTGTCGCTGACCACTATGGCCCACATCATTCCATAAACCATTTAACAACAATTCAGGGACTTTGCTGCTACAAGAGCGCACACGCTAGACATTCCACAAATAACCTTCGCAACCAGGATCAGCTCCCCGAGTTTCGTTCCGGTTACAACGAGACAATTAGCAGTAAGTTCATTGTCCAGGGGAATTTCAAACTCAATTTTACACGAGAGCGTACTAGGCACCGCCAGGGTTCGAACCCGCAACCTCTCGCACCATATTCGAACGCCTTATCGATTGAGCTAACTTGACTGCTAAGGGGGGGGGTGTTGCAGGCCCCTAATTTTCAATTATAAACGTCATATACCATTATATTTGGTGCCAATGTATAGATATGGGTCTCCTCTATCAAGTGATACCAAAATGAGTACATGTCCCACATAATGTCGCTATGACGTCATAATGTGATAGCGCCCATACAAATTTGGGAAATTCGGGCTATATACAAAAATGCGATTTGCATCGAATGTTTTCCTCACTGTAAGAGGAAATAACTATTTCAGCCTAACTAACAAGTAAAAAGTCAGTAGCTCTTGGAATAATTTCACAGGAGGGAAATGAAAATCATTGATTTGACTGTAGACCACCCCCCTGTGGTCATCTTTGACGGCCGGTCCTACCCCGGCAAGCTCCTGGGTAAAAATGTTATCACTAAAATGAGCGCAAAGGATGTATCTACGATTAGCTTAGGTCGTTTGGGCGTAAACGCGTGCGTTTTTTTCTTTTGGGGCGGATAAAAAATCTTACGTGGGGCATTCGTAGTTTTAGGGTTAAAATAAGTAATTATTTGATATCACAAAATTTGAAATATGCAAGAAAATAATAAATAAGTGTATAGAACAAAGAAATAAACTGCTTTGTATGTTTGAAAGATCATCTTACACTCCACGCACGGCCCAAACAAACATGGTACTTCAAGCTTTTCCTACGGTTAACGGTAACGTCAGGTCATCCGTGATAT
This sequence comes from Amphiura filiformis, assembly GCF_039555335.1. Taxonomy (NCBI): domain Eukaryota; kingdom Metazoa; phylum Echinodermata; class Ophiuroidea; order Amphilepidida; family Amphiuridae; genus Amphiura; species Amphiura filiformis. Next base: position 46,661,873 of record NC_092633.1, on the reverse strand, counting down.
GCGTTCGGACAAAATAGAAGTCATTAAGCCGTTGATATGATTTCGTGAATAATCGCGAACGTACGTGGGCAATATTTTCAACTATACCTACCCACCCAAACCTAAGCTTGACACGCCTTCGGCATAAGGTTTCCTCGCTGTGAATGTGATATGTATGGATGTCTTTTCGTGCATTTGGCACGTGAGGATGATTTCCGAAATGGATTGCATTTATTTTTATCTTTCCTCTTTTTTTTGCTTAATACAATAGGATGTAGTTTTATAATGAGATTATTGAAGCCAAAGCGTCTCAAATTTTGCAGTAACCATGGTAACGCATGATGCATCTAGAATATGTAGAAGATATGCATACTCTTACTCGCTTTTAAGGAAGCTGCACGAGAGATCCAATTAGCGTGTCGTATAAAAGTATGTCATTTTGTTTAGCTTTGAACTGTAAAATTGTTATATTATTTCTTATTGATTATATTAGATATAGGATATGTCAAAACTGATATAAAACTGTAGAAAATATAGTTTGGCAGAGATAGCATGTAATTTTTAAATCCTTGGAGAGATAAAATATCAAAATTTGAAATATTTTCGATCATTTCTTTTCGTTTTTCAACCCTGGCTTGAAATTAAGTTCACTATACACATTTGCAGCATTTATATTGTATACTTCAACTACGCCCACATTGGGTTCGATTATTCCTCCACACAGCTCCAAGTTTCCCGTTATTGGTTTGAATATATTTCCTTTAATTTTAATGGCGGAAAAGTATTTTACAATTTGCAAAAATCTGAATAACATGTCTTGAAATATAAGGAAAGTTTACAAAATTGTAACACAAAGGCACGAGCATGCACATCCGTAGATATCCCTCCACGTTAGCGGGCACACGCCAATAGGTCTTTTTAAAGTTATTCAGTAACCGGGCAAGACAGCATTATAGTAATATCTAATGCAATATGCAATATCACATTTTATACGCCTGCCACAAATCGGGTTACCGTCTGTATAAAAGATTCAAGGTCTCAAAAATTTAAGGCAAGGTCTCGGTTTTGAGAAAAGTTATTCCGCAATCTGGCAAGACAGACCACACTATACGCATTACATACTAGAGCAGTGTTACACATATTCCTACAAAATACTCCAGACAATTTCTCGACTGGAATTATTCCCACATTTTTACTACAATTCATTTCTATAAGGTCCCGATCTTTCTATAAGGTCTCGATCTTGTGAGGCCTTTTTTTAGATATATTTGGTATTTTGGTCATTTTGTTAGGTCTTCAGATATGAGTGTAATGCAAGGGTATTTATGTGTACTATTACGTTATTTGTGTATAATGTCACTATGTTTCGTTTTGTTGATGATAACACAGGGAATCTATTTTGTGCTAGTTTCCATAAAAACATTCAAAATTCATGTGTTTTTATATCCTTTTTCCAAAGCAATGCTTCAAGAATATTGCTAACAATTTCTTGAAACTACGTTTTGCCTGGCAATCCACAATTCCAATAACACGGGCTTTTCCAAACCCTAAGGCTACTGTTAAATTGCGTACTGAAACTCGTTAGAAGTGATGATAACAAGCGAGACGTTGTTCTCATGACACTATAAGAGGTATTGAAATGGTGCTTGGAGGCATAATTTTTAATCTGACGATCATTTTGATGTAATTTTAACTCCAATAATCGCCATAAGGTTTCGCCGAAAGTATCAAAGGTCTTTGGTTCAAGTCTTAGGAAGGGGAACCTGTTGTAGCAATTTCTAATGGGAATAGAATACATTTCCTTTATTGATGGTTGGCTCATTTCAAACAGGTATTCCGATAAATATTGATGCCAGAATAGTGACTTATGGGTGACTCGATATTCATCTCACATAGGTACTTATCAGGAAATAAAGTTTCCTAATGCTCTGTGAATGTGCTCTTATTAGAAAAGAAGAATTCCTAAGGTTTTATACCTTTATAACAACAGACGCGGCAATATGCTTGTTGTTGTAATATAAAAGTAAAGGACTCTAGAGATTTCTATGAAGTGTTACAGATCAGTAAAAACACTTCATGTTGCAAAAGGCCGTGGCTTACAACAATACACCCTGAACAAAATTATATAACCACGATAACAGTTTACTGAAAACACAAGGTCAATCTTGCTACAAGCAAACTTGATAATAAGCGGATGTAATGACTTTGGCTTAGGACACTAGAAATAATGACTTGCTGAAATGACCACCTTAAGCAGTGTTGGTTTTCAAGAAATTAGTTGTCCCTTCGGCGAGGCTGGTGTGGACAAGCGGCCAACTAGCCATGCCAACGAACAAGTGTTTGGTCAAAGACTACTTCCGGCAGGAATACGTGCAATTCAGGGATCTTATTGTATCATTGAGTAAAATATGTTAAGGCAGTACATACACCTATTAAATTTGCGCTTTATTTCTACTAATTGACGCTCTAGCGATAGCAAGCATTAGTAAATTATAATCATCCGAACATGCTTATTTGTTCTAAAAAATCTCGACCCTAATCTCTTGGTAAATTTCTCATGCTGGATTGTAACGCATGGAGCCGGAGATTTTAGGGACCTAAAAAGTGTAGCACCGGCATTTAGCGACAACGGCTTGATAACTATTGTTGGCGCCGTGAGCATTACCGTGGTTTGCATATGTATAAAATCAATAGTCTAGGGACATTGCATATGTAGCTTTATCACCAAACCAGATTATACACACAACACAAACTAGCACGCAGAGTGCAGAGCAAAATTCCGGTGATTTCCCTTAAAGTTAAGTATATAGGACTGTGTCTCGTCAAAAACATTCGTTATATACGATATACAGCATTATAAAGCTGAGACGCAAGTTTGTGAGGCTGGCACTAGAAAACAACAAGTGGGTTTGCATAAACGACCTTGTCCATATTGGCTTATAGTTATTCGGGACGAGACACAAGCAGGTCACTCTGGGATTAAACCGCCTCCTTCAGGAAATACATTCAGTACTCTTCTCATGTTGGTGACATTCAATGTTGTTTTGTCAGCGGAATTGCCCGAGAAGATTTCCTTGGGTCTGACTTAATAGACTTCTAAGAGACACTTTGAGGTAACACTATCATAAGTAAATGATAAGTTAGAGAAGAGATTACTGATGCTTTAAAAACGATGTTCTAATTTTATCTGATGCTATTTCCACTTTATTTGCATGACTTTGACCTCCACTCCCTATCTATGATGACGTTATTTAAACCCCTTTTTTGGATAGAATTATATGTGCATAATAATAAGAGGGTTAACCCCCCTTAGGAGGGAGGGCGAGTTAGGGAGGGCGAGTTAGGGAGAGCTAACTCGGGAGGGCGAGTTAGCGCAGTGGTAGTTCCCTCGCTTTGCACCACCGAGGTCCCGGGTTCAAGCCCGGGCGCGACCCAAGGACTCATGTGCACTTGGTTTATCCCGATTCCATGCTCGCTCTCGCAGGTTTTTCCGGGATCTCCGGTTTCCTCCTGCTTCCAAAAAATCGGTGATTAGTTGTTTGGTTATCAAAACTTCCTTCACCCAATGGAATTTGGGAGCTGCACAGAAAATTGGTGGATGTTACAATCTAAGTGCGGATAGGTCTGCGCCTGAGGTTCGGCTGCAACTGGCCTAGATGATGCGATCTGATTGTGATGATTCACCATGGCAGCGAAATTACAGCGCTTTGAATCCTTCAAGATCTAGCTGGAAAAAGGCACTATATAAATCAGAATTTTTATTTTTTATTTTTTTTTATTTAACCCACCTCAGGCCCATTAAATGGCTTGCAAAATCCACACAAAAAGTCGTCAAGCCTTATTTTTTCAAATAGGAAATTTTCACTGATACTTAAATATCATTTTTTGATGGATAAAGAGGGATGAGATGATCGGATCATCCTTTATTTAGCATATTAATTTACATAAGGATGTTGAGTGGTGCGCTGTAGAGTTTGTATGCCGTCAATCTACTAATATAAAATATACAGCAAATAAGATTTTAAAATATGTGTTTCAAAAACTACTAAATGCCAGTAGGCAACCATTCTTGACCTTTCTCTATAATCTGTTGTTCAAATGAAATTCTAAAGTTGCTATAGATGCCAGATACTCAATGTGCTCAAGTGGACTGTTCTACTTGACAATCAGCAAATATGTAATTATTTTTGCTCAAAGCAAATTTTCTCTCGTATTTTTCACTCGTAGGCAAGACTTTGAAAAACAGTTCAATTTTAGTCAGTCCTGTTTGCTACGTGACAGCATTAACATCGATTAGATAATCATGTAGCAAATATTAGTAAAAACCAACGTCGTGCGACCACCCGCTACACGCTGTTTGGTTTGAATATCACCTTAATACGGGAACGGTTAATATGATTTAGTACCAAAGAGACTCTTTTTGATTGTTTATGTAACCAGGGTGAATCATTTACTCTACAGACACGTTCAGAATGTGTTGTACGAACAGCTAGGAGTTACCCTGATCGAAACTGCCTGCGAGGTCTTAGTTATCCAAAGTATCTGCCCCACAATTCGTAGACGCCACAATTGATAAATTGTTAAAGATGATTTCCGAAATGGGTCGCATTTATTTTTACCTTTCCTCTTTTTTACACAATACAAAAAGGTGTAATTTTATCTTGCGATTACTCAAATTTGCGGTATCCATGGGAACGTATAGGGTGCATCTAGATCATGTAGAAGAAATGCGTATTCTTATTCGCTTTTAAGGAAGTTTCAAGAGACCCAATTAGAATGTCATAGAAAAGTTTACCAGTTTGTTTCATAGCTTCGAAATGTAAAATGTTTTTTATATTATTTCATATTGATTTTATTGTTAGAGGAGAAATACGCAGAGCATCATTTGAACAACTACTTAAAATTGATGTAAAACTGTAAAATACAGCATAGCAAGTAATTTAATCCTAGGAGAGATATAATTCTCCATATCAAAATGATTTTCATGGCGTATTTTCGTCTTTGAATCTAAGTTCACTACCGCATTTTCCGCATTTAAACTGTATAATATATTATATCAACTAACTACGCCCACTTTTTTAGTCTTGCAAATTCACTTTATTCTTTCGCGCAGCTGCGAGTTTCCCGTTATTGGTTTCTTTTTCAATGGCATAAAAATATTTTAGAATGAGCAGAAATCTGAATTTGTTTTGAAATATTAGTGAAAATGTATAAAATTGTAAAACAAACGCAAGAGCATGCACATCCATAGGCGTAGATCCGGGGGTGGGCTGGGGTGGGGATAAATCCCCAATATTTTGCCAGGGGGATGGTACATACACTCACCCCCCCAATGTTGACGCATGGGTTTTTGACCAAACTAGCCTCGTTATTTGGCCAGATTTTTCGTGCTTCGCGCAAATTTATTCCACTTTTCAACCATATTTCGTTTCGTTGATGATTTGAAAGTATAACACTAATACTCATTTTTCCGTTCATTTCTTATCACAACGTTGTCTTGGCTGGCAATCCGCAATTCCAATAAAGGGTTTTTCCCAACCCTAGGGCTACTGTTAAATTGCGTACTGAAACTCGTTAGAAGTGATGGTAATAAGCGAGACATTGTTCTCATGACACTGTTGAGGGCATTCATACGGTGCCTCAAGGCATACTTTTTAATCTCACGATCATTTTGATGTACTTTTAACTCCAATAATCGCCATATGATTTCGCCGAAAGTATCAAAGGTCTGTGGTTCAAGTCCAGGGAGGGGGAACCTGTTAGGACATAATTTCTACTGGGAATAGACTATATTTCTTTTTTTGATGGTTGCATAATTTCAAACATGTATCCCGAGAAATATTGATGCCAAAATAGTGAATTATGAGTGACTCGATATTAGGTACTTATTAGGAAATAAGGAAAATTAGGAAATCCAAAATGTAGTATTCTGCGCCAATAAAGTATCCTTACACTTGGAAAAATAATCACAATTTCAAAACTAAACAATAATGGGGTAAATTTGTTTTTTTAATAGATGATCTAATCCTGCAGATTATGAGTCATGACACCACATTGAATCCAATGTGAACTCAAGAAGTAAAGTTACAAGCAATTGAATAGACGAAGATCCAGTTTTAAAAGTGACAAACTGGCCTCTACAAGGCGCAAAAAGATTCCAAAAAGCGAAACAAAGAAACAACACAGTTTCTTCAATGAACCGTTATTTAAAGCAGTTTTTATTTCAGTTTTTGCTTCTCTGTACTTTTCATAACTTTCATTTTATTTGTCAGTTCTTTTTTTCAGTTTTCTTTTGTTCCTTTTGTTTTAAATTAAAGCCAAACGCATAAATTAGCCATTCACCACTCTCAAACCAGATGTCTAGTCTGTGGAGTTTTGAATAGGCCAGTTTGTCACTTTTAAAACTGCACCTTCGTCTAATCAAATGCTTGTAACTTTGCTTCTTGAAGTCACATTGGATTCAATGTGGTGTCATAATGTGCAGGATTAGATAGTGCATCTATTATCTGTTCAGTTTGGAAATTGTGATTATTTTTCCAAGTGTAAGGATACTTTATTGGCGCAGTATAGTAGGTAAAATTAAATGTAAGTTTAGTAGGTACTAAAACCTTGTGAATGTGCTTTTTATTAGAAAATAATAAGTCGCAGGGAACGCACCATTAGATTCTCGGGGGGGGGCTGTGGAGGAGTTTGGGTCGGGCGGATTTTGTTTTCCGCTGCCGAAGGTGGAGTTTTTGTTTTTACCGCTTCGGAGACTATTTTTGTTTTTTTTTAATGTATACCTTTATACAGAGTTGTGTGGGGCAAAATCTTTTTTTCTTACTCATCAGTGATGCAAAAAAAATTCGTCTGTAGGTTTTTTTTTATTCCCATCCCCCTGGAAATTAAATGGTGCGCCCCTAATAGACACGGCAATATGCTTGTTATTGGAATATAAACAGAGTAAGAATTCTAACGTTTACACACGCGTTGAAGTGGGCTTTGTCCGTTCGTTGGCCACGCGTAAACGCGCTGACGGTATTTGTTAACTTGCGTCGTAACACAGTATAGTAGCAGGATTTGCAATGAAATGGGGAGTCGAGATAATGTATAGAACAAAAGAACATGTTCGGATAATTGTAATTAGTAATTAGTAATTAGGTAAGCACTTGAATTACCAACTCAGGAAAGTAAAACCTAGTACTGTTCATAAACATACGTCAGAAATAGATCAATATATTATTGTTATTTATGCTGATACGCACGTTTGTGAGGCTGGCACCAGATATCAACTAGTAGATATGCATGAACGACCTTGTCCATATTGGCTTTAGTTATTCAGGACGAGACACAAGCAGGTCACTAGCGGATTAGAGATTCCTTCCCTCCTTCAGGAAAGACCTTCAGTACTACAGCTGATGACATTCACTGGTTTTTGTCTGCGTAATTACCTGAGAAGATTTCCTATAGTTGCAGTGGTCAATCTTAATAGACTTCCAAGAGGCAGTTTGAGGTAACACTATCAAAAACAAACGATAAATGAGAGGAGAGATTACTGATACACTAGGATCCACAACATGCTCATCTATCACGGCACAGTTCTTTAATCCTAATACATTTCCACATTCATTGAATTGTGGGGTACAAAAAGTTGGGTACAAAAACTCATACTCTGAAACCTTAGGTCAAATTTTGCACTATGATTACTTAATTGAGGTTATTGAACTATGCCATTGAGATGAGGCCATTGTGGTCCATAGTGATACTTTAAAGGAGAATGGTGCAATTTTATCACCTTGATCTCTACGTTAACTCCTTACCTTTGATGTTACATGAGCTTTATTGATAATTAATTATATCAGAGTAAAAAATGTGCATTTGAAGGTTAATATGATCATGTGTGAATAATAGGTGGGTTAACTCACCTCAGGCAGATTTCGGCTTACAAAATTCACACAAACCTCTTCAAGCCCTAAATTTGCACATGATCAATGAAACAAAATGACTTTTTCAAATCTCAATTTTAATATTATCGAAGTAGGTTAGATTGCTCATCCTCTATTTAAATAAGGATGTTTTCAACCCGATAAATATAACGTTGTGCGCTGTGGACGGCGAACGGGCATCGGTCTTAAAACTCTTATTCTGCAAATAATATAGTAATAAAATACAGTAAATAAAATTTTAAATGTGTATTCAAAAACTAATAAATTACATTATTCCTTGACCTTTCCATATAATTTGTTGTTCAAATGAAATTCTTAAGTTGCTATAGATGCTAGATACTCAACGTGCTCAAGTAGCATGTTCTACTTGACATTAGCAAATAATTTATGAAATTATTTTTGCTTGAAGCCATTTTATCTCCCATTATCAGCTGAGTGCAAGAAAGTCGCAAGTGATTTGTTATACCTACACAGTCTTCTTGCATGCACATGGATGTTGTCACTCTTACACAAGTCGATGAAAAGCAGTTCAGTTTAGTAAGGCACCACCTTCAATTTGATCCTATAGAACTATCGGTGCCCGGTTATGTACCGATCCGATGACTCTTGACATCGCTCCCTGGAGATATAATAAATTGTATCAAGCATAATAATTAAGAGTTGCTTAGTGTTATTGTTTTTCATTTAAATAAAAAAAACAAATGCACTGTACAAATATTCAGGGTACGATACAAAGTGTCATCGGTACCTCTTCGGGCACCGATAGCGCTATAGGACCAAAAAGAATGCCGTGCCTAAGTTACAACATGACAATATTAAAATCCTTTATTATATAATCCTGTTGCAAATATTATTCAAACCCAACATCGTGCGACCACTCGTAATTACAATACAGGACCAGTAATTAATATGATTTACTAACTTTACCAGACTTTTTTGAACCCGCAACCTCTCGCGCCAAAGTCGAACGCCTTATCGATTTAGCTCATTTGTCTGCCCATTAATTTGAGCTAAAATGACCTCATGCTGGGGATGAAAAGAATTTGGTTTTAAAAGAACTTGGATATCGGCAGTAAGAATTAGTTATCATAAGCTCACACCGCACACTCGTATATAAACATCTCAAAAAGTAACTAACCCCCATAATGGCCATTATTCAAAAACGGGCGATTGTATTACAAATCTGTAAAATGCGTTGGAAGCAGAATTTATTTCTGCGCATTTTGATACGATAGCACAGAAAACAATAAAACACCGGTCAATTTAATGTAGTGAGGTCCAGATTTGAAAGTTACACTTACAACAATACAAAAATTTATCAGATATCATTACACAGACTTCCTTCCATTATACTGAATACAAATCAATAGACTTTACTGCCACTTTCAAATCTTCGGTTACATTGATTTAAATGTACGCTATGACGTCAATATTATTTTAGTCAATTGCTACAAATGAGGTGTTAAAATGTGCAGAAATAAATTCTGCTTCCAACGCATTTTACAGAGTTGTAATACAATCGCCCGTTTTTGAATAATGGCCATTATTTAAGGGGGGTTTATATAGTTACGTTTTTTGAGATGTTTATTTCTTGTCCATTTGATCCAATATGAGCAAGTCTATGTACGAATTAACATACTATATGTGCTATATGATTGACGTATTTTTTTTTTTATAACTTATACCTAATTTGATTTTTAGTACGTAGCAGGAGATAAATGTCTTCTTCTGTATTATTTTTTACACGTGACACCTTAAAAACATCTCAACGCCATCGTAACATTCTCTTTCCCTTACGGACAAAATAATTAAAGTAATGTCAATAATGCCATTGGAAACAAATGATATCATAGTTATGTGCTGTTTATCTCTAACATCAATCACAAGATGCGTCTGGTGATAGCCACAACATTCCCGTTGAATGTTAAACATGTTAAATGTACTTTTGAAACCTACATTTAAATATGCATACATTCAAGACCACTCACAAAACTTAGCTTCTTGAAGTAGCTTATTTGGTGTAAGTACGTTAGTTCCTGCAAAGAAGAAGTTTAAGAATGAAAACAAAACTCGACCGCTGGTTATCGGCCGATGAACCCCGTTCCATTGTTTAGAACAATAGAAACCGCCTCCAACTGGACGGAACCGGTAGTTAACCGCCCGTCGAGTTTTGATTTCATCCCTTAGCAGAGAAATAAAGCTAGAAAGTATCTTTAAAGGGGCATTTCGTGATCCACAGCCTCATCCCCCACTTTTTTCAAAAAAAGTTGAGATTTTTATACCACTGGAAACCTCTGGATACATTATGTTTATGTACCAAAAATGTCTTGCAGATTATTTCGTTTAGCAAAAATATCGTCAAATTTGAATTTCGTTCTGGTGCACCAGAACGAAATTACACACAGTGGCCTATGGAGCAGTGTAATGCACATAATCATGCATAACTCGCAAACGCAAAATCGGAATCAACTGAAATTTTGGAAATAAGCTTTTTTCGTAAATATCTACTGAAAAATGTCATAAAAAGAGGATGCTAGGATCACGAAATCCTCCTTTAACATTAAGGACACCAATTACAATATTTAGGACTCTTTTTAAAATTATATTTTATTATTGTCAAAAAATTTTATCATGTCACAACACCGCAGACAGTTTTTGCTTCTTCAAAGAGCTCAAAAGGTACATCTCAACAAATCAGTGCATTTAAGCTGAACATGAAGAATGATGTGTTAGAAATTATTGAAACATTCTGTAGTATCCATTTCCTTAGCCTGACGTTGAACTTGAAATTCTAGAGTGTATGCAATTAATGACATTGGTTGTGGTTTGTTCAATATTGGACCTGTGGTGATCAGGTATTGTAGTTAGTGTTTCGCGAAAGTGAAAGAAATATTGTGTCTGAGCGTGGCTGTCGATTTTCTTATAATGCTGTTTGGGGAGCCTGGGATTTAGTTTGCTATTTGAGTGCCCGTCTGGATTTTCTTTCGTTGACTGTAATAGATTAATGTGATTACAGTTGTACAAGTATAAATGTGTACACATATGTGACCATCCACCACTAACCGGTCGTAATGTCGGCAAATTGTATTCTGAGTTACAGTGCAAAATGTGCATAAAGGTTGTATTCATAGATACCTCAAGTTGGTGGTGCATTATCTCATTTTGCTAGTGCCAGTCAAAACACCTTTTAAACCAATCATTAATCCTACTGTTGAAGTGGATAATAACCTTCTACCTACATCTATAGAATTCTTAAATAGCCCTAGTCTTTCTTTGTTTGGCTAAATCCTGTTTGGTGGGTTACAAAGCATTGTATTTTGTCTAGGTGTGTATTAACCAACGATTAACAATAGGAGGACATTCATGAACCTCGTTGACTTGGGTATGATTTGAAGTGACTGCCAATTATGACCGTTTGAAATTTATTACCAGCAATGTGGAAAAAGAGACATATGTAGCACTGAAATAATAAGGTACCCTTTTGCTGAAGGAGCAAAGTTCAACAAACCATAACTCAGCTTCTGGATATCGTTTGAAGTCAAATGATATATCGTTTTAAAATTTATGATATATATTTTCGTAACGAGCGTTTCGTGGTGGACGGTCACATATAATATCATTTTATTTTAAAAATGTGGGAAACTGATTTTGATTACGAAGTTTTAGTGCGTTGATTTCATAACGTAACTTGTTCCTGTTGTGTAACAAAGTTAGATACCACCTGAACCTAGCATCGATTATCTTGAGGACAACGGCAAATGAAAGCCGACCAACCACACCGACATCGCCTGGCTAATAAATACTTGGTACAGCAGAGATACTAAAATGAATACCCGGGATCGATACACGTGAATGTACTATGCACGATCTGATATTCAGACGATAAATCTTTGGATACCGGGTTAGAAAATGATGAATATCTCCCGTAATTTTTGTTATTCTAAAGAAGCCATATTTAGATCCTTGCACTTGAATATATGTGTTGAACGGATATGATAGTCGTTAGCTTGCGTCTTGAGAAAGAACCGTGCGTCTTGAACTCAAAAACTGACAAACAAAAATTCTGATTTTATATATAGCGCAGCGTAGGCTAGCTGCACTCCCTCGTGGAGGCAGTCTAAAAGCAGCCTGACCTCATGGCATATACATGCTCACTCACACACAGAGAGGTCGATTACCAGTCTATTGTCAGTAGCCTTAGTCGGATGTCCCTCGGTTCATTATGCGTCTCAAAACTATTAAACAGGTTGGAACAAAATGGCCTTGTGTGGCTGTGGATTCAACCTACCATGGCGATTTCTGCCATGAAGATATCGGGGCGATGACACCGTGCCAACGATCAATAGGAATCAATAAAATTGCAAAAGTTTCGATTAAAACTGAGTTGTTTCCTTGTTTCACCATTCAATTTTGATTTCACAAGAAATATCGGAACTGATCTGCCGCAGAAAGCTTACGCTAGATGACTTGAAATGCCTCAAGTAATTCCCTCGTTTGTGTCTCTGCTACAAATATCAGACGGCATCGGTAACATCGATATCAGCCTCAAATTGGGTCAACACGGGTAGAATTGTCCAGTCCGTTCTCAGCCAAGGTGGCACGTAATTGAAAGTTTGTAGTATCGCTTGTAACAGGATCTCAAAACATTTGCTCTGCATAGATCAAATGGGACATTGTGTTTCTAAATACGGGCGGTGTAAACATGTGTAAAGACAGTTGAGAGAGGAGTTTGTATTCCTTGTGTCTGCCCGCAAAAAAGTTCAGAGTTTCTTTCTGTAACTAAGTGTGATTTAGAAAAAGGGTTTATAATGGCTAAGAACAACATTCTGTGTGGATTTATCACAAACTTTAGCGGTTAAAAAGACCGTTGACTATGAAGTATAATGGCACTGGACACTTTGGGTTAAGGGCACGGACGTAGAATAACCATAGTAACAATTTCCTGGTTGTGAAATAGTTAGTTTTTCGCTGTTAACGTTAGCTTGCCTGATCCCTGAAGTTGTTATAAAAAAATTCCAGATATTGGACTTTGATCATCTTGACACCCATGATTGCATGATATACTTATTTCGTACTGAAATAAATTATGCATATAACGTTAGATATGTATCATGATTACGAGAACACCAATAAACATTAATAATAATAATAGGGCGGTAGGGACCGTTCAATATTTTTCCCGGGGGAGTGGATGGATCTGTATTTTTTTTTTTGTCTTGATGGGGAAATCTGATTTTTTTTTACTTGAAACAGAAGGAGGGGGAATGGTAAGAATTAAAGGGGGAAAAACAAGCGGCGAATTCGAAAATTTTGAGCGGGCATGAGGGGAAAACGGATATGTTTTTCTTTTTTTTTTGTCAAAAATCCCACTCATTGTTAAGTGGCATATAATTATACAAGAAGGACGAAATAATACTTTTAGTTAAAACGACAGGATCAAGTTTGGGATTTGTTTAAGCGTAATAGACTTGATAAATAAATACCGAATTATATGGAACACTGCATGTTGTAATCGGTCACTGTTGAATTGGAAGCTTATGTTGTGTAATTTTGTGTTCAATATTGAAAAAAGTACCTAACAATACTTTCAACTTTGGGAGCAGCGTGGCACACTGGTTAAGGTGCGTTTGGTGCGATAGGTCCCTGGTTCAATTCCTAGAAATTCACAAATTCAAAAACAATCTTATGACAGATGACAGATGACCCATGATAAAAGACCTCGTTACAGTCGATTCCAATCAGGGTAATAAGCCTGATTGTTGGCTAAACTTGACTGCGGCGACCCCCTTCGTTCAACAGGTCACTTGTACCTAGCCGAAGTTTTGTCAGCGTTATCTCCTAGATTTCAGCTGTTAATGCCTAGATATGCTCGACATAAAAAAAACCCAAACACATCTTTTCAATAAAGTACGCTTTAAAATTCCAAATATTAAATACTTCGATAAATAAGTTACAGAATCTATCTATTACATTTTCTTTTATGTAAATAAACATGGTTTAGAATGATCAAAATGTCACTACACAGAACTTTCATGTCATATACTTCATGTAAATTTCCCCCTCATAACATTATATAAAATACCGTGTCTCCGACTTACTTGGTGCTCATACACTATGGACCACAATGGCATCATCCCAAATGCATAGTTCAATAACCTCAATTAAACAATCATAATGTAAAATTTGACCTCAAGTTGCAGAGTATGAGTATTTGTACCCAAATTTTTTAAGGTCATTCAATGAATGTGCAGATGTATTGGGATAAAGAACTGTGCACTAATAGATGAGAATGTTTTGGATCCTAGGTAAAACTAATAAGCCTTGATAAATGAAAGTTGACCGTACGATGAAAGGTGTCCACACTAATTGTGCACCATGAACATAAAAAGCCCGCTGACCCTAAATGAACTCGAAAGAGTTTCCCTTGCTAGTGAAATGACAAGTCTGATTTTGACATCATTGATTGAAATGTTCCGATGTCAGCGTGTAATTGCGGTAAAGCATAATAATCTCTCGTACATTACGAGTGAGGAGTGTAAGATGTTGGCGGCATGAGAACAGAAAGAGATGGATAGTAGAACGTAAGAGGAAAACGAGGCGATCTACGCTCCAAAAGGTGCTACCCTTAGGCAACTTTATTTTATAACGACCCGATGCCGCTATTACGAGCTTTTGTGATAATCGACATTTGCTCCGAGCTCTGACTTCGCGTGCTCTTAAAACCATGATGATTTTTTTTGTTGCTAAGTTTTAAAACGATATGCTGGATTTTATTTGATTCCATCACTTTGTTGCAAAATCGGTGACGCATCAGCACGTTTAAGATATAATTCTGCCGGTAATTTACACGTAACTTTGAAATTAAAGTTAATGGGAAAATGGGAAATCGATCAAAAAGAGAAAGGCCCTATATGTTCTATTGTCAAGATTGTGACTAGCATTTTGTGTTTTATGCTGATAGAAAGGGTAATCATTTCTTTGAATATAAATTCCTTGCAAATGTATGATTGCGTAAGCTGACGTAATAAAGATGTCAAGTTTTATACATACATCTAGCAACTTCCCATCAAGCATCTTCTATAAGAGAATATACACATTAAGTCAGTTATAATACATTCACCTGATACACTGGTACGTCAATCCTTTAGTCTTTTATTCTTAACACTCTCTCCACGCGGGTGTCGACTGCAGACGACAAGTTTGAATATTTTTTTAATTTAAAAAGTTCAAAATTATAAATTTTCATGACAATATTTGGCATCAGCATGACAAATGCATTAAAATGAGTACAAACAAGCCTAGTATTGGTTCAGTAGTTCTTAAGATAGCTCTTGATATTTTGAGAAAATATCCCAAAACTTTGACTTTTTATGTTGAAACCTATAGCTAGCACACAAAATTATATTATAGTACTGTATGTTATTTAGATTGTATAACTTATGAATAAGTAGGTTAAGGTATGCAATATAAATCATAGAGTAGAATACTTTTAAAGTGCCTCATGTCATATTGATGAAGCTACTATTTTAAAACACGTCATTCAATTTATCAATTTTAAGATCGGAGAGTGTTATCTCTTTTTTTCGTGCAAAATATCTGCTAGCCTTGAATCTTTAAGAACAGGAATATATCGACGAAGGAATAACACAATTGAAAAAGAACTACTTCAAATTCCTGGTGACCCTCTTTCACCGTTATACAACTAGAACGACCAAAAGGAGCTTAACCTTTTTTGCTTTAGTATTGATGGTATTGACTTGTAGTTGTAGAACTCTTCAAGTTTCTGTAATATTTGCTTTCTCTATTCTACAACGACGTCAGATGACGCTTAACCACCCTCAAGTAGCCAACCATCTTTGTACTGTACATGTGATATATGTCCTAATTGGTCTAAACGGGAATCTTGAATTTAGTGACGCAGAATTGTATGGTTGAGTCGTTAGTAATACACAATTGACCAATAAATACGATAAAGTTAAAGCGTTATACGGAAACGTACGAAACACGTTATTGTCATCTCTGGCAACGAAATATCTACATTAGGCACAAAAGAATCTCGTCAGTTATATTCATCCTTGCTTTTCAATTACTTAATAATTTTTGATTATTCTGAAATATACATTTTGTTAATTGACTTTTCTTTCTCATTTGACACCATGTTCGTGAACATCGAGCAAGAATTGACCAAGATATGTGCCTCCAAACTCTCAAACCCCAAAATGAAAAGTTGCAATTTTAACGATTCAATTGTGCCTGTTACACTGTGTGCTTTATTGATTGGCCTGTGGTGCATGTGTGCAATACAACGATGCGTTCCCATTGAAAATCGTTGAAAATGCAACTTTTGATTTTGGGGTTTGAGGCTTTGGAGGCGCATATCTTGGTAAATTCTTGTTCGTCAAATGAGAAAGCAAAGTCCAATTAACCAAATGTATATTTCAGTTATTGAACAGCAAGGATGAATATAACTGACGAGTTTCTTTTTGTGCCTGGTGTATGTAAAAGCCTTAAACATTATCATGTTTTAGACAGTTTTAAAGTTTTGATTGTCTTAAGGGCGTACTACACCCATATATTGGTTTGATTGGTCTAAATAAATATTTTTTCATTTATAGCTAGGCGATATATGCACGGATCATGTGAAATAAAAAAAAATATGAAAAAAGAAGAAAAAAGTGCTTTTAAACAATTGTAGTAAGTCATTTTAGCCCTATATATATTTTGTTTACTGTATCCTAGTTACTCAGATGCGTGTTTCATAACAAACCATGATTTATTCTATTCAGCATGTTCAAGTAGGGTACATGAATAGAATACATTAAATCCTTTGTTATACTCTCTATAGAAAATCTAGTGGTGCATGCAAAATATATAAACACTTACACAATGGATGTATAGTCATTAGTCAATAATATTATAATGTGTTGTTAGGAGAAGAAAAGGCTATTAGGTCACCGTATGTCAGGTTATAGGTCAATTGGTTCAGGTCAAATTTAAGCATCAATTTTGAATACACATGTGAGAGTTTGTGATATCATAATGAGGAATAATTTTGATATTCTGTCTTTAACTGGATATATATCGAGAAGTGCAAGGTGGATATACTAATATACCTTGGGATGTAAATGGTGAGTATAATTTAGAATGCCTAGTTGAGATGGATTTCACAAATAAATATAAAATAGTTACCAAAATCACAAACGTTAAGCTTACGGAAAACTACCCAATATGGTGGTATAGGTGACAAGAAATACAATTTTTTCAACATTGCTGTAGTATGGTTGTGGTAACCTGTTACCTGTGGCTTAATTAAGTTTCAGTGAAATAATGTCGCAAGTTAAAAATACAAAATATAGCTCAACATTGAAAATAGAAGCATTTTAACCAGTTCCTTTTTGATAGTTGTGGAGCACCAAGTTCATGAAGTCATAAAAGAAATCAGGAACCACTTATTCCCATTTTACATATCAACTTTATTTCCCTAACGTGTTAGCAACACATATCCAAAATTTTAACGAAATCCGTTGATAGTAAGCTTTCCAAAATGAAGTGAATTTAAATCATCAGTGATGTACCACCTTTTGGCTTCTACTTTTAAAAGCATGTAAGCTACGTTGATACCGATGCCACCAATAAAACGAGAAGATTTGCCCCTTCATTTTGCATACCACTTTGTCCAATTTTTTTTGTAATTTCTTCACAAAATGCAAAAATGCAAAAAAAATCAATGGGTGTAGTACCCCTTAAATGTATTTTTTTTTCAGTACTTCTTAAGGATATATGTTTTGTACAGCGCTTTGTCCTTTAGTAAAGGCGCTTTATAAATGCCGTTAATAATAATAATGATAATGAAAGATGTTTTAGTCTTGAAGACAAAAACAAACAGCAAGAGAGGAAAAGCACAATTAAAACAGATGAACTTCATATTAGTAATTACCCTCTTTCACCGTTATGGTAGTTGTGTACTGCAACGTCTAAACGGAGCCTGCCTTTTTATATACACTAAGCCAAACAAGAAACTTATAATTTTCACAAGGTCATATCTTAGTATCTTGTGTATCAAAATGAACTAATATTACACATAGATTATTCAATACTCTACTCTAAACAAATGTCAGTAACCAAGCAGTTGTGCAATTGACACAACAGCAAGGAAGCTGTTCGGTGTATTTTACTGTTGTGTCAGTTGGACAACTGCTTGGTTACTGACATGTGTTTAGAGTAGAGTATTAACGTAATCCTTTTGTGTAATTTTGATTCATTTTGATGCAGTTTTTTGGCTTAGTGTACATTTCTTAATGTGTTTGGTATTACTATGAATATTACTTTAATTGGACAACAGTTATGACTTGAAGAGCACGCAGGTGTCGACTGCAGCCGACAAGTTTTTAAAAAAAATTAAAAAAATTAGAAATGTAAATTTTCATGACCATTTTTGGAATCAGCATGAAAAATGCATTATAATGAGTACAAACAAGCCTAGTATTGATTCAGTAGTTCTTAAGATAGCTCTTGATATTTTGAGAAAATATTTCAAAACTTCAACTTTTTCCATTGAAGCGCATGGCTAGCACGGAGAGCATTAAAATATATATAATATTCGTCTTCTGTATTCTACGACCACGTCAGATGACGTAATCACCTTCAAGTAGCAAGCAATAATTTCCAGTTATGAGACCACTTGTCACAATGGGTCCCAGTAGGCATCATGATTTTAGTGGAGACAATTTTATGGTCGAATCGTTAGTATAAATGCATTAATGCACAGCTGATCAGCCTTAAAATATGTTTTTCTTGAAGAGCAAACAAGACAGCGAGAGAAAAAAAACCCACACATTCATGATGACCTTCTGTGATGAAACTGTAACGGCTAGAGGTGCCTTAATTGGACACTAGTGTCATGCCAGTGTATGACTTGAAGAGCATTTCACAATTTTGTTTATGACGTTTAATCACTTTCAAGTAGGCAACCATCTTTTAATTTCCAGTAATCATGGTAATGAGGCCACTTGTGAGTAGTGTTCCTCATGGAGTTTTATTTTAAGTCGATTTAAACCAATTTATTGGTTGAATCGTTATACCAATGCGCTCGGTGGCGAGCGGAACAAGCTCCGACTCGGAAGGTTGCGGGCTCGAACCCCGGTGATCAGGCCCGTAACCAGGATTTATTGGGGGCTGATTTTGAAAAAGTGGAAATGTTGAAAATTTGGACCGTTTTGGACTAGGGCGCAGATTTTGAAAAAGTGTTCTTTTTTTCCAAATTTTTTGGAAAACCCCCTATTTTTTCGCTCACTGCGCTCGTAAATGGGACTTTATGGGTCAAAATAGGGGCCTTCGGGGCATTTTGGCACTTTATCTCGATTACTCATATCCACCCAGTTTACTAGCCTTCAAGTAGCCAACCATTGTTTTTATTTCAAGTTATGAGATCACTTGTCGTAGTCTCTTATGGAGTCTTGATTTAAGCAGAATTGTTAGAAATGCGTAACTGACCAATGATATAAACCGTTACTTTTTTCAAAGGAGAGTATAAACCATTTCATATATCACTTAAGCTCCCAGCATACTTTCTTGCCGCTTGCCGCTGCGGCAAGCGGCAAGGCGTTTCAACCAATGACAAGCCTTGATTGAGTCCGTTGTCTGCAATGCGCGTGCGCCACGCCGCTCAGCGGCAAGCGGCAGGGTAGTATGAAACCAGCTTTATATTTAACATTGGAACCACTAAATCGTGTTCATGCTTTGGCATTCAAATAGAAATAATCTAAAAAAATGTTTATCCTTAAGGGGGTACTACACCCCTGGCAAATTGTGTGCCTATGTTTGCATTTTTCTCAAAATTATAGCGCATTGGTGACAAGTAACATATGTATATTATAGGGGCAAGGACTACAACTACTGCACTGAAAATTCATCAACTCAAGGCAAGTAGTTATTGATTTATTGATCAAATACTGGTTTCCCTCATTTTTGACTGTAACTCCACAACTGTTGTCTCTGCTGTAATAAAATTGCCAGTGCAGTAGTTGCAGTCCTTGCCCATATAATATACACATCTTACTTGACACCAATGGGCTATAATTTTTGAGAAAAATGCAAAAATAGGCACAAAATTGGCCAGGGGTGTAGTACCCCCTTAACTGACAAAGAGCTAAATTGTTCAAGGTGTTTTAAAAGAAATTCCCGATTAAACTAGTTATTGTATAAGTTAATTACTATATACAACATAATAAGTTAATTATGAATCGTCCTAGTGATTTTATATAATTAGATTATTTGATATGATAATTTGTTCTGTGCCTCAAATATAATTACTCGATGAAGTGTTGTCGGTGGGTATGCATGATGTGTTTTAACTTTATTCTTCTTATGAAGCAACATGAGCACAATTAATAAATCTTTTGTATTTTTTACATTCAAGTAATTAATACTACGCTGCACTTTGTAACCCCAAATTTGCGTATCTTGTGTTAATATGTATTTCCTGTGTACACTCGCCTATTTTTGGAAATGTTATTCATGAACTTAAGATAAAGATGAACTATTCAGTTTCCTCAATCATAATAGAGTCTTAAATTTGAATGATTAATTGAAGTATACAAGAGGTTGTAAAGTAACTGCTAAAGGTGTAATTAAAACGCTTATCATTCCTTATTTAGATTTTTGTGCTACGTATTTCAAAACACCTACAATCTGAATGCAAGTAAGAAGGTCGTAATTGCATAGTAATAACGAAACAATTACGACCAAGCGTCGAGATGATCCACACTTGCTGTTTTTGCTGTGAAGAATTTCACCTTCGTTAATATCACATGATCAATGACGTCATCAAATCAAAGACAAATTCCGTCTGCGTATGTGATAATGATTTACCCTTTCAGAGCTTAAATGTGACGTGTCATGTCAAAAGGAGACACCTTTGGGCAGGATCGTAAATGGAAAAATAGCCAAAAATCTACCCGGTGGTAATTTTGTGATGTTTGTGATGAATTTGTGATGTTATTAATGTTAAAAATATTGTCTGACCGGAATATAACTGCCATCTTTTGAAACATTTTTTTCAAGGTAATTCCTACTCTCAACATTGTTAATAATATTTTCAAAGGCCGATATCTCAATTTCCAATTTTATAATACCATAACTTACGAACTCAATATCTTCGCTTAGGAATGTCCGATTTCATTGGGGAAAACGGCGTTGTGGAGCAAAATATCTCTATATTTAAGATATGTAAGAATCTCAAAATTGATAACCTGCCCAAAGTGTCTCCTTTTGACATGACACGTCAAAAATGATTCAAACGCTTTTTGGAGCGTTGTTGCATTTATTTGTCGCATAGAAAAGCTCATTATGTGTATAGACAATTTTGTTCATATAAAATGTTCACAGTTTATTTGGAAATACCTATTATTGTCAAAAGAATTTTACTAAGCCAGAAGAAGAAAATACGAAAATGTTGTCACTGAATTTGTTAACCTGATACTGTATATCGAATTTTACATTATAATATAAATCAGTTGATGAACGTTCAAAGGCAAAACAAAAACTAATGGGTTTTTGTTTTAGTTTTTGTTTTAAAGGAGATTGTATGAAAATGTAAGACAAAAGCAAACCTTAATCCTACTGAGTTGGTACAAATCTGTTAATGGTTTTTCACCCGGTGCTCTAAGACGCTCAAATAAAGCTCTACATTGATCCCAAAAAGAACAGTATAATAGTACGAAGCGTGATGCACTACAAAAAAAAAAGAAATACATCAGTAGGGAAAGGGTTAATAAGGGTTGAAACATGAAACTCTCAACCGATGGATGCAATTATACAAATGTTAAATGGTTACCTTTTGATTTAAATTGTTATCAGATAATTTCATTATTTGAGTTAAGATTTAGACATAAATGTTTACCAGATTATCTGGGTCACATCTTGACACATTTTAATTTACCAATAATAACAAGGTACAATCATAGATGGTACAACACATCACCACTGGAAATGAAGTGTTTTAGTAAGGAACATTTGAGACTACTGCGAAACAAACTAATGTTTCTACAATTGTTGTGTTTGACTTGAGAAATTGGATTTTGACGCTGAGCAATACTTTACAGACCCCTTGAGCGTAACCAAAGCATAGGTAAAACTACAGGCGTGCTCCTTTCGCTAAACATGATCCTTATATAGTTAAGGATTTGAACCGTTTAAAACGACATTATATTGACAGGCTTTTAAAAGTAGTTAAATTCCACTCCATGCCTGTTTTTGTTTTTCTAACAACTGTAAAATATTCACATCTGTTTTACATCGAAAGATTGTTCATAAAGGCTCTACCTATATGTGATGCGATCAAGCAAAATCAGTCGGAACTCGGAAATATTGATTTTGAGATATAGCCAAATAAAAGAAATATTTCCTTTTGTTTCCGGTTGTTTTGGAAACTCTTTAATTGCTCATATCTTTGGAACTGGTTGTTCAATTTCGATGGGGTATTCTGCAAAATGCAGCTTCGTAAATGCTTTTTACTATCCTATAAGAAACTGAAAATTTAATATTTCCGAGTTCCGACTGATTTTGCTTGATCGCATCACATATTCGCCGTAGAAGTTATGATGTAATAGGATTAACTACCATAGCAATAGATGAATACATTTTTTGAATATATCGCCCTGCACTGCAACGTTCACGCGGTACCTATGCATTGAGCCATAGTTGTCAAAGAACATAGATAAAGACCTTGATCGTAATTCTATAGAATACTCATTATCATGCTGATCACTCGCACCTGTAAGATTAGTATCTTTATAAAGAGCGGTATTGTATTCAATCTATGATTGCAGACATACACAGGTGATTAGTGAAACCTGCTTGTAGTTCAGGGCGATATATTTAAAAATTGTATTCATCTATTGCTATGGTAGTTAATCCTGATACATCATCACTTCTACGGCGAATATGAAAAACGTACAAAAATATCTTGCTTGTGATTAAAAAATACTTTTGTCTACATTATGTATTACTATGTTGTCCGAACTAAACTAAACTAAATAAAAATAACTAAACTAAACTAAAACAAACTAAGTTAATGAAAGGAGATCTTTAGTCCATAGAAATAACAAAAGCACTAAAGCACTAAGACAAATACAGGGGTTTATATTGTGCGACTAATATCCATTAAGTGGTTACAGCAATCAAGATCTTTTAAAGAAATTTTTTTATTATGTGCTCATGGGAATATGTGACTCCTCGCCACAACTGAGCCCGGATGTCGCCAGTGCCACTATTGAGATATGCTCCATCAAACTTAACAATAAACAATAGGAAAGAAAGGATTTATTGACTGTTTTATTGATTTTTCACTACTTAAATGTCAAGTACTATAGACATGATATACATCATTTTAAAGCTAATTTCAAGCAGAATATTTTGGTTGAATATCTCAAAAATGATGATTGGCGACATCCGGGCTCAGTTGTGGCGAGGAGTCACATATGTGTTATTGTCGGTGTGTTTACTGGGTGGGGTTTATTGCGTGTGGAGGTGTTTGGTGGGCATGGTGTGGGGGATGGGTGAGTGTTACGTCGTGAGTGTGTTTATGTTGAGAAAGCGTGAAGTATGCCGTGGCGTGTGGTTTAACCCCTGTTCATAGAGCGCACTATAAATCAATATGCCTTTTTTCTTTAGAAATTTGATGTAGTTATTTTTTAATGTTACTATAAATGTTATATATTCTGACAGGTTTTCTTAATCCAATCTTACGTATCATTTTGTCTGGTAGCTCATTTATTCATGTGAATATAGCATGTCATATGTTTTCTATTTTTAACGAGGAGGTATCTTCTAATAGGACAGTGAACTATTCTGAGTGTCTTTTGAACGTGAGGTTTTCTCGTCTGATCTATAACGTCGAATTAGAAAAGTTGACGCAGCTTGCACTCTTCGTGTTTAAAGAAAACAACTAGACATCAAAAAAGTGACAATCGCAAAGAAATTCCTTCAGGAAGGTTATCTCACAGTAGTGCGCTCGTTTAGTCATCATTAACACTGTACTTGTAAAAATCTGTGTCTGTCCTAACGATATGAAATGAACTTATTTGATAAGTTTATCAAAAAATCGTTACGATGCGTTAATAAAATATAGTATTTTAAGTATTAACAACCTAATGATATCGTTTGAAATAAATCTGTATTATCTGAATATATGACTAATTACTATACAATTCGATCTGTAGAAGTTGCTGATGATTTTGGCATAATTTCTATACACTAATATCACTATCATATTTAAACTAGATTTGAAAGACACCATAAAGCCTATTTTATGAACAGTGTTACTCTTTGAAGTACTCTGATAGCGTCGCGTAAATCAATGTAGTAATAATTATTTTCGAGATTCCCCAATACTAAGTAGGGCGGGCGAGTTAGCGCAGCGGTAGTTCCCTCGCTTTGCACCACTGAGGTCCCGGGTTCAAGCCCCGGCGCGGCCTAAGGACTTGGTTTATCCCGATTCCATGCTCGCTCTCGCAGGTTTTCTCCGGGATCTCCGCTTTCCTCCTGCTTTCAAAAAATCGGTGATTAGTTGTTTGGTTATCAAAAACTTCCTTCACCCAATGGAATTTGGGGACCTGCACAGATAATTGGGGGGTGTTACAATATAAGTGCGGATAGGTCTGCGCCTGAGGTTCGGCTGCAACTGGCCTAGATGATGCGATCTGATTGTGTTGTTTCAACATGGCAGCGAACTTACAGCGCTTTGAATCCTTCAAGATCTAGCTGGAAGAAGGCGCTATATAAATCCCAAATTTATTTCTTTATTTATTATAGTAGTATTTATTAAGTAGGTTTGACCCATCAATAAAACAATAATGTTCCTTTCCCTTCAATTATCGATCTAAACCTCAGACCTCTTTGATGCTCGGGAAACTGATATACAATGAGAATGGAAACCAAATCAAATTACCAAAAAAAAAACCCGCACACTAATTGCATTATTTAGATATATTTGTCAATGCTATAAATGATTACATTGCAACATTCTCCATTCATACGCTCCGTAGTATAATTGGTGAAAGAAATACCGTGTTATTGCATTTATAAAACATCGTCAAAGTGAAAAAAAGAGACATTTTGTGTGTGTCGGTTTTACAATAATCAAAGGCCGAACAAATTCCAATCATTCCTTTTCTATGTTCAAAATAATGTGTAGTCTAATCATAAACTTAAAGATTTAAAACTGGTAAAGGTTATAGGTCCATGGTTTTGTGAATTGGCAATTTGCTTAACCCATGCTTTAAGCCATTATAGTCTCAGTTGGCAAAGTAAAGTTCAATAAACTCCATTGAGGAAGCACAACTCATAATTTGAATTTAACTTGTGGAGGATGAGTTTTGGTACCCAACATTTGCAAAGTTCATTCTATGAGTGTAGAAGCATACTTTGGATTAATGAACTGCGTCCTGACGGATAGTGATGCTTGCGATCGTTGAGCCATCTGTGAAATAATCAAATCAACGTTATCACTGAGGACTGAATGTCTGTCATAAGGGAGGGAGGCTTCACTGACTCACATATCAAAGAGATACGTGCCCTATGCTCGGGACATATCCCTTTTGATCAATTCAATTACATATCTGAAAATGAAACCGAAAGGTTTTTTTTGTGGCAAAATTCTGATTTTTACAGAGGTTGCAGTGTTTATCATTAGTCAGCACACCATTTAAAAAGGAAAGCTTAAAGGGGTAATTCAAGATCCACACAGCATCATTCCCCTCAACCTACTCCAAAAAAGTTGATATTTTTAAATCACCAGAAACCGAAGACTAAATAATGTTCGTTTGACATGTTTGCGGCTGTCGACAGCTCAAAAACACGGCGCTTAATCTTATATTATGTACGAATCAATTGAATTTTTGTAAATAAGCTTTCTTCGTGAATATCCATAATTGACCCATACCCTGAAAGAAGCATGCGAAAATCACAAAATACCCTAGTATGTTGTTATTCAGAGAGAATCGTCAATTATAAATACAAAATGGCAAAAAGGTTAAAACCACAGAATCACATTGTGAACTTGAGGAATACAATACAGTTTTTATTTTTATTTTACTTCATTATTTCTACTTATAATGCAAAGGCGAGCTTACCGATAATGCAACTGGTGTTATTATTTTTTGTTTAAAAAAAATGAATTAAAGCATTCTTTATAGAAATCATACATTATTGGTTTTATTTTGCAGTGGCTTTAAAAGTACATTAATGATATTCATGTTATGGAAGCGAAGGCACAATTTGATCATTCTTTTAACATATGCTTGAAATTTCAGAGAATAAGGAAGGAATTGTCGCTATTCATGCTATTCATGGAGTGCACATGAATGTCATTTCAAGAGGATTTTCCCTTAGAATTCGGAGATTGTTTTTATAAAGAAGCCGCGCAATATATAATCGATATATGTGACGTGCCATGTCAAAAGCAGACACTTTTGGGCAGGATCATAAATGGAGAAATAGCCAAAAATCTGCCCGGGGTGATTTTTTCACAATTTGGGTTTGTTGCGAATTTATGGTGTTATTAATGTTAAAAATATTGTCTGATAGTTTCAGACCGGAATATAACTGGCATTTTGTGTTTTTTGAGACATTTTTCAAGGTAATTCCCATTCTCAACATTGTCAATAATATTTTTAAAGCCCGATATCTCAATTTCCAATTTTATAATACCATAACTTATGAACTCAATATCTTCGCTTAAGGGGGTACTACACCCATGCCCAATTTTGTGCATTTTTCTCAAAACTTATAGCGCATTGGTGACAAGTAAGATATGTATATTATAGGGGCAAGGACTACAACTACTGCACTGGAAATTTTATTTCAGCACAGACAACAGCTGTGGAGTTACAGTCAAAAATGAGGGGAAACCAATATTTTCAGTGCAGTAGTTGTAGTCCTTGCCCCTGTAATATACATATCTTACTTGTCACCAATTCGCTATAATATTTGAGAACATTGCAAAAATAGGCACAAAATTGGCCAGGGGTGGAGTACCCCCTTAAGAATGTCCGATTTCATTGGGGAAAACGGCGTTGTGGAGCAAAATATCTCTTTATTTAAGATATGTAAAAACCTGGAAATTTATAACCTGCCCAAAAGTGTCTCCTTTTGACATGACACGTCACACATGTGCAGTGCGATTAACTTTCATGACAATGAATAAAACATCTTTAAAATAACAAGAATACGGAAGAGATATTACACGATAATATTTTTAAAGTTAAGATTAAAGTATATGCTGAAAATGTGATTTATTGGCTAAAAGTCATAGGAATATGTGATTTTTGCGGGGTTGTGGGACTATCGGTGAAAATTTCAAGTATGATCTAAACATTTAGTTTATCACTTACTTTTAAGAGAAAAAAAACCAGTGGCTACCCCCTCCCTTACCCACAAAGTTTGACGGTCGGCCTTACCCCCGGGTTGGACAGGTGGTAGGTTAGTTACTTTAGTGTGATCTCACGATTGCAGCAAGCCATTTGGTGGTACATCCGAGCGTTTTCATGGTCATAGCGCACTAAAAATATATATCTGCAAAGGTTGCAATTCACTTAGGGTTGACTGACGCTGTGGCTTCATTGTTCTGACTCTGATAGTTTGATGAACCATATAAGGAAGGGTTTATGTGTCAAACTAATGAGGCAAAACGAAGAACAAACGCAGCTGCGCAATCATAGCTCATCATACATGTATGATTTGTTAATTAATCCGGGATACGAAAATACAAAATGTTATACATGTGTCCCATTGTGTTATTTCTATACACTTACGATCTTTTTGTATTATGTTGTCCGCATCCTTAGACTTGTGACAAGTTCCTGGTCATCATTGACATCAATTTAGTTTGGACAATCTGCCTTAGAACGTTTTTTGCTATAAGATATGGCTCATATGAACAGCCTTTCGATTTGTAACAGTCTAGATGTGAAACATTTACAGTTCTAAGAAAAATAGTATGGAGTGGAATTTAACAGCTTTTTATAACCTGTAAAGTAATGTCGTTTTAAACGGTTCAAATACTTAACTATATGCGACACGATCAAAGGAAATGAGTCGGATGTCGCTAATATTGATTTTGAGATATTGACAAAGAAAGTGTTAAAATTCTTTTGTTTTATATTGTTTTCAGCGATTGATAAATGCATGTAACTTTGCAAAGAAAAGTCGTGTCAACATGGGGTTTTCAGTTTCAGAAAGCTCTAAATATCCTCTTTACAAACATATGTAAAACTCATTTTCGACCAGGGTCGACATGTGAATCATTCCCCGTGATCATGTCACATATACGGATCATGTTTAGCGAAAGGAGCACGCCTGTAGTTTTACCTATGCTTAGGTTACGCTCAAGGGGTCTGTAAAGTATTGCTCAGCGTCGGTGCCTAATTTCGTAAGTCAAACATAACAATTGTAGAAACTTAAGTTTTTCTAGTAAAAGTCTTAAATGTTCCTTATCAAAACACTTCGTTTCCAGATGTGATGGGCTGTACCATATATGATTGTATGTCGTTATCTTTGGTAAATTAAATTTTGTAAAGATGTTACCTAGAAAATCTGGTAAACATTTATGTCTAAATCTTAACGCCAATATTGAAATTATCTGATAATAATTTAAGGGATGGGGTATGAACGTTTGGACAGTATTTATTGTGGGACATTAGAGCACATCAGACATATCGAATTGCATTCTGAATACGAAGAATGTCCTTCTGATATCAAATAATTTTGATTTTTTGAAATTCGCAATGTAATACACATTTTATGGCAAATGATTAAAATTGATATTTTGATATTTAACAGTACTCGAAGTAAACTTTATAAATCTGATGATTTATACTTAAAGTGTATGTAGGTGGGATGAAAAGCCGACGATCAATTAAAAATTTTGACCTTTCGTATTGAAGATATGGATTTTGTTCCCAAAACACCCAAAACAAATTCGGTCTTTTGGGTAAAAATCCATATCTTCAATATGAAAGGTCAAAATTTTCAATTGATCGTCGGCTTTTCTCCCAGCTACATACACTTTTAAAATATATCATTAGATTTATAAAATTTACTTCAAATTTATATCAAAAATGTGAAAAATATCAAATTTTAATATTCGCATTATTGCACTTAGCGGTTGTGTTTTGTTACTTTCTGATTTCGGGTTGCTTCCTTAATCAACCCCTGCCCTACTGATACGTTTTTTATCTATTTTGTTTTTGTATCACGATTCGTATTTTAATAAAATCACCTTATGCTGTTTTGTGCTACCAATGTAGAGCGTTTAAAGACCGCTACAGACTCCGAATATTCGACGTAGAATATTTAAGGTAACATCCTAGCAAACACAAAAACGTTTTAAAAACGTTTTAAATAAGTTATATTTTGGCTTTTGGTTTAGGTAAAAACGTTTTAATAACATTAAAATGTCGGGTTATATAAAGGTCATGATAACGTTTTAAAACGTTTTGTATGAAAACACGCTACAACAATATTTTTTAAATGTTTTCAAAAAATGTTATTTTAAACTATTTTTGCAAACATTTTTGCCAAATATTTTGTCAATACTTAAATAACATTATGTTAAAATATTTGAACCCAGCAAACACAGAAATGTTCTTAAAATGTTTTTTCAAAACCTTTTAATAACATTTAAATGTCGGGTTATATAAAGGTCATGAAAACGTTTTTAAAACGTTATTGCAAATATTTTGGACAAACATTTTTCGCAAAATATTTTTCAACCCCAAAATAACATTCTGTTTAGAATGTTTTTGTATCAAGTTTTCAAGAATGTTTTTGGAATGTTATTAAAACGTTTTTATACCCTTTATATAACCTGACATTTAAACGTTTTCTGTAAAACATTTATGTTTGCTGAGCAGTAGATTATCAAAAAATGTTTTCTAAGGTTATGAAAACGTTTTATACTCTTAATATACCCTTTATATAACCCGACATTTAAACGTTTTCTGACAACTTTTTATAACCTTTTGCGAATGATGTCGAAAACGTTTTGTGTTTGCTGGGATGCCTTCGTTATTTAAAATACCCCCATTATATTTCCAGTAATGTTTAACTTCTAACGAATGTTTGATGACGTAAAATCGATAATATGTTACGTAGAATAATATATTATTGATTTTACGTCATCAAACATTCGTTGGAACTTAAACATTACTGGAAATATGTGACGTGTCATGTCAAAAGTAGACACTTTTCATGCTTTTGGGCAGGTTATCAATTTTGAAGTATTTACATATCTTAAATATAGAGATATTTTGCTCTACAACGCTGTCTTCCCCAATGAAATCGGACATTCCTAATCGAAGATATTGAGTTTGTAAGTTATGGTATTATAAAATTCGAAATTGAGATATCGGCCTTTAAATATATTATTGACAATGTTGAGAGTATAGGAATTACCTTGAAAATGTCTCAAAAAATACAAGATGCCAGTTATATTCTGGTCTGAAACTATCAGACAATATTTTGTTAAAACATTAATAACATCACAAATTTGCAACAAACCCAAATTGTGAAAAAATCACCCGCGGCAGATTTTTGGCTATTTCTCCATTTACGATCCTGCCCAAAAGTGTCTGCTTTTGACATGGCACGTCACATATAATGGGAATAGATTGAGTAACGAAGATATGTTATGTCGAATATTCTATATACATCTACTAAAACGTCTGTAGGGTCCTTTAGAGCACCAGGTGGAAAACCATTAAGAGATTTATACCAATCTCTCAATAGGATTAGGATATGGTTTTGTCTTATACTTTTATATAATCTTCCTGAAAATGTTATCTTTTTAACGCTTGCAAGCAACATTATGGAATCGTTATCCTTCAAATATCTAAACCCATTGTCTTTTGTTTGGCACACAGTGTCATCGCCCTGATATCTTCATGGCAGAAATCGCCATGGTAGGTTGAATCCACAGCCACGCATGGCCATTTTGTTCCGACCTGTTTAATAGTTTTGAGACGCATAATGAGCCGAGGGACATCCGACTAAGGCTACTGACAATAGCCTGGTAATTGACCTCTCTGTGTGTGAGGGGACATGTATACGCCATGAGGTTATCTGCTTTTAGACTGCCTCCACGAGTGAGTGCAGCTAGCCTACGCTGCGCTATAGTTCGGCACATATAATACCCCGGTATGCAAAGATTTATCGTCTTCATATCAAATCGTGCATAGCACATTCACGTGTATCGATCCCGTGTATTCATTTTAGTGTCTCTGCTGTACAATGTAATTATTAACCAGGCGATGTCGGTGTGTGGCATTGCCTATGTACATTCACCAATTGATTCATATTATATTGTTAAAATCATAATCAGGTTAATACAATAATAAGCGATAATATTTTTGGTATTTTCAAAGTTTGTAGATCAGTAAAATTATTTTGATATGATATAGATAACCCAAATTTACTGTGAACATTTCATATAAGCAACCATGTCGAAATACTGAGCTTTACTGTGCGATAAATAAATGCAGCTACGCTCCAAAAACGTTTTAATCATTTAAGCTCTAGACGGATAAATCATTATAGCTCATTATCATACACACAGAAGTAATACCTCTTTGATTTGATGACGTCATTCATAGTTCATAGTTCATAGTTCATAGTTATTTTATTTTCATCATTACAAAACATACAAAATAGTAAATAACAAAATACAATAAGCCTGCAAAATGTTTACCCCTATACAAAACAGAGAAAAATACTACTTTACAAAAATACTACCAAAAAACAAAGCCAAAACATATTTATTAAAAAACAGTACAAACATATAACAAGCAAGCTCAATAATAGCAATACAATAGCAATTTGAATCAACAAGATTATAGATTATAATTTTTTCATATTTAGTGACCACAAAAAATAAGCATGTGATTTTAACGAAGGCCTAATTCTTAACAGAAAAAACACACAACAATTATGGGTCATATGACGCTTGGTCGTAAGTGCTTTGTTGTCTAATTACGACCTTCTTGAATGATAAGCTTTTACTGGGTGAATTAAAATACGTAGCACAAAAAAGTAATGATTAGCTTTTAATTACACGGTTAACAGTTACTTTCCAACGCTTTGTATACTTCAATCAATCATTCAAATTTAAGACTCTATTTTGATTGAGAAAACCGAATAGTTCATCTTTATCATAAGTTCATGAATGCCATTTCCAAAATTAGGTGAGTGTACACAGGAAATACATATTAACACAAGATACGCAAATTTGGGGTTACAAAGTGCATCGTAGTCATAATAATACTTTAATTCTCTTCACGCGGGTGTCGACTGCAGACGACATGTTTCAATTTTTTTTTTAATTCAAAAATTTCATAAATTTGTATGACCATATTTGGAATCAGAATGAAAAATGCATTAAAATGCAAGCCTAGCATTAGTTCAGTAGTTCTTAAGATAGCTCTTGATATTTTGAAAAAATATTTCAAAACTTCAACTTTTTCCGTTGAAGCGCATGAGCACGGAGAGCATTAATGTAAAAAATACAAAAGACTTATGTATGTTAAAACACATCATGCATACCAACCGACAACACTTCATCGAGTAATTATCTTCGAGGTAGAGAACAAATTATCATATCAAATAATTGAATTATATGAAATCATTAGGTCGTTACAAAGACGATTCATAATTAACTTATTATGCTGTATATAATAATTTACTTACACAAGAACGAATTTAATTGGGAAATTCTTTCAATCCACCTTGATCATTTTAGCTTTTTACCGATTTTATCAATTCGAAAGACTATTTACATTGGAATGACAAAACAATTTGATTTAATGGTTCCATTGCCAACGATAAACAATTACTTTGTAGCCAATAAAATGGTTCGCTCTTTTCCTCCAAAAACGTTTTGGTCAGTTGCGCATTACTAGAAATTAAACCCTAAAATTCTGCCATACTTACACCAAGACTCCATAAAGGACACTACTATACTGCGCCAAGAAAGTATCCTTACACTTAAAAAACTGAACCATATTGGGTAAATTTGTTTTTGTAATAGATGCACAATCTAACTCTGCGCATTATGACACCTCATTGAATCCAATGTGACCTCTAGAAGTAAAGTTACAAGCAATTGAATAGACGAAGGTCCAGTTTTAAAAGTGACAAATGTGCCTATACAAGGCGCAAAAAGATCCCAACAAGCGCAACAAAGAGACTACACAGTTTCTTCAATAAAGCCTTATTTAAAGCAGTATTTATTTCAGTTTTTACTTCTCTGTACATTTCATAACTTGCATTTTATTTGTCAGCTCTTTTGTTTCAGTTTTCTTTTGTTTCAAATTAAAGGCACACACAAATTAGCCATTTACCACTCTCAAACTAGATGTCTAGTCCGTGGAGTTTTGAATAGGCCATTGTGTCACTTTTAAAACTGGACCTTCGTCTAATCAAATGCTTGTAACGTTGCTTCTTGAAGTCATATTGGATTCAATGTGGTGTCATAATGTGTAGGATTAGATAGTGCATCTATTACAAAAACAAATTTACCCGAATATGGTTCAGTTTTGAAATTGTGATTATTTTTTCAAGTGTAAGGATACTTTCTTGGCGCAGTATATAAAGAACACCATACTGCAGTTACTGTCCGTTTTCCTATACACAATACACAGTGCTCTTTCCCATTGACGCGTGACCTCTACAAATAGCCCTACGTTAAAAGTATGGGGATATGACTAGTTAACGTCGCTGTATGAAAAATACCTGGCCAATATTAAAAGTACTCTCCTAAAGTTCTAGAAAATATAGTTTTTTAACATGTCCTAAATTTTTAGCTAATTTAGATGTTTGGAAATATTCGTACTTTGGTGTTTTAGTTAATGTTATAGGTAATAGTACATTGCCTAGTTAACGTCGCTGTGTGAAAATAACCGGCCAATATTAAAGTACTCTTCTAAAATTCTAGACAATATAGTTTTGTAACATGTCCTAAATTTTTAGCTAATTTATGTGTTTGGAGAGGGTCGTACTTTTGTGTTTTAGGAAGGATATGTAAACGACAGATAACACCAAAAATATGAAGAAATTATTTCCAAACCGTGTTAAGTCAACAATCATTATGTTGCTCATTTTCAAGAATGCTGGTTTACAAAAAGCACGCCATTGTCTCATTTCGTGAACAAAAGTACACATACCATTGTTTCCTTTCGTTTTCTTTATAATCGGTTACCCAACTGAAGCTATAATACAAACTTTATTGCGATATCGCACATGAAAACAGTCACATGTGCACAGCCAGAGAAGATCCGATTTAATCAGTTGAGCTGTTTCAATGAGTGTTATCTTGGTTTAATAGCTTTTAATGGGGTTAAGTCCTGCAAAGGTCGAGATGAATTCTACTGTAGACATGATTGCATCATGCACTATGGCAAGTGGTCTCATAACTGGAAATAAAAAGATGATTGGCTACTTGAATAAGATTAAGCGCCATCTGACGCGGCCATGTGACACGAATATATTAGCCTAAATATTGCAGAGATGTGAAGAGCTCTTCAAGTCATAAACTGATGTCCAATTACGATCAAACTAAAATGAAGAAAATATGAAAAAGGCTCGGCCTCGTATTTAAGATTGTCTAGTTCCATAATGGTGAAAGAGGGTTATCGGGAATGTGAGTAACCTTTTTCAATTGTGTTTTTCCTTTCTCGCTGTCATTTTGGTCTTCAAGGCTAAAGATGGTTTGGTTGCCAGCGATGACAATAATATTTTTTCGCAATGATTTATTTTATCGTGTGTATTGGTCAATTGTGCGTTACTAACTATTCTATCATAAAATTCTACTTCGCTAAAATCGAGATTTCCATTGAGCCCGATTGGGACACACTACCACTGTGGTTTCAACAATGAAAACAAAAGGATGATTGAAAAGTGTCATCTGATGTAGTTGTAAATCACAGAAGAATATACAGTAAGCCAAAAAATTAAGGTACCAGTTGTGTTCACCCATGTATATCCTAAATAAAGACAAATATGTCAAAATTAAAACAAGCAGCCAATACCTGTACTCTTTAGCTCTGATTTAAGACCTTACTTGTTGAAATTCGTTGAGAATTAAAGAAACAGTGATCTAAACCCTAATGAAGAAACGAAATCAAAGGTTGCACGACGCTAGTTTTAACGTGCTAATCAATGGAAGCACGGCGCCAGTTCTATTGTTCACGAACGCTTTGTGTACAAATCAATAGGGCATGCGATGAAGCAAATTGCAACTTTTAAATTGGCATCTTCCTTTTTGGATAGTCATGTCTTTATTTATTGAACAATTTCAACGAATGAGGTCTTAAATTCGAGCTAAAAGATGCGGCAAGATGGTGAAAGAGGATTTCTGAGATCTGTCTGTTATTTTTTTTACGACATGACATACATGGATATCAACAGCAGAGCCAAAAAAGTCATTTTGAAGCTGCTGACGAGGATGCACCCAGAAAACGATTAACCTCCCTGCTGAAGCTTCTTCAGTAGGATAGCAGATATTTTGAATGAAAAATACAAAAAGATAACACCACCCGATTTTAAAATTGATAAACTGAGCGACGTATGTTAAAATAGTTGCTTCATCGATATAACATGAGGCTCTTAAAAAAAATATTCTAGGGAATGGTATTTGTCATTGCATAACTTAACCTACATATTCATAGATAAGATACTATTAATTCAGAATAAAAGAGAAAAAGGTTGATGTTACATCACAACAGCTGAATGTATTAAAACTGACGTAATGTATATATTCTCTTGTAGAATGTGCTTGATGGGAAGCTGATGGATGTATGTATAAAACCTGATATCTTTGTTACGTCAGCTTACGTATTCATACATTTGCACTGAATTTGTGTTCGAAGACATATTTGCACTTCTGTCTGCATAGAACACAAAAAGCTATTTATAATATTATTGAGGATATAGTGCCTATCTCTTTTTGATCGATTTCTTATTTTTACCAATTTTAATTTTAGAGTTACGTGTACATTGCCGGCAGATTATATCGTGAACGAGCTGATACTTCCCTAAGTTTGCTATAAAGTACATGGTTTAATTTGATAATTATCATTGTTTACAATTTACAGCTATTTCATGAGAAATATGAGAGATGGGAACCCCCTTGCAAGAGTTGGTGTGTGATGACATTTTGGGAATCCACTCTCATGCAATTAAGTTGATCAGAAAAACAAATTCAATCATATCTATTTTGGGGATCTTGGAAATCACCATAATATGTCTCAATGTGAACATTGTATTGTATGATGTGGGGAAGTCCTGGTTTCTATATTAAGCTTAAAGTTGCAAACATGAATTAATTATAGCTGGGAATTTCCAGTTTTGCAACTTTGGAATAAAAGAGAGTTCTGAGTTAGAAAGTGGTTAGGATTTCTAATGAATAATTCTATATGTGTGTCTTAAATAAGGTGCATATGAGCCAGTCAATATAAATAACCAATAATGATTCCAGCAAATATAATCGAAGGAAATTTTAAGTGCTCTTCTCTTCCAACAAGGGAAATAATTCTGCTGCCGACTTGCCGACTTGCTGGTTAATGAAACAACACATCCGTCAATAAGGAGATTCAGTGCTGAAAGAAATTTGTAATCTGTGCAAGGATTTTATACGCAAAGGACATTATATAAAGTCAAGTCAACAGTCATCCAGAACATTGAGTGCAACAGAACTTGGTAGGCAAAAACAAGACGAAGGCTGCTGGTTAAGTAACAGTTACAATCCTAAACAGTGTGTGCGTTTTATTGATTCTTACTGATTTTACGTATTTATGTTCATAACATGCAAAGTTTCAAAACGCTATGCCGGATTTTATTTGATTCCATTGTTACGAGTCGTATGGATCATATTGTAATTCAATAACGCCAGGCTACTGAGTGTTGGGATCACAATTGTATTTATTCATTTTGATTTAAGCTTTAATGATACAATTTGTTTAGCCCAAACGTTATCATGCTATTATAGACCAACATAATTTAGAGTATACGAGCTGATGTAAAATTGTCAGATTGTATAATTTTCGCAAAACTTGATTTTGTTTGTTATAATACAGATGTTGTTGCGCAACTTGTATTTGGTATTTTGTGTTAAATTATTAGGAATGCATTACATCACGAAGAAGATTATTCTAAAACATTCAGCCGACCAACCCAACGGAATCCAACGGTGCCCAGACGATGGTGGACTACATTATTCAATGTGGCAACAGCCAAAAGCGTAAACAAAACAGACAATATGACGGCAACACTGCCTGCACGATGGACGCAATTATTTTTTCCCGGAGCCAAGATCCGTTTTTAGCTCTATTGGCCGGGTGGCCCCAAAACAAAAAAAAAAATGCACAAAATATATTTCACAGTGCAATATATACATTTTCACATGAAAATAAATAATTTTAAATTCAAAGAAAAAAGAAGAAGAAAAATTTTTCATCATCGCCGGGGATGGGAATCGATCTCGGGACCCTCTGCGTGGGAAGCGAGCTCCATAACCACTACACCACGCAAACTCATTGATACACGTAGTTTTTTCAGTATATATCGTAACATATCGTGCGTTATTCATACAAAAAAAAACAGTACTTACAATGAGGTTCACTGGCGAACCTCAACGGATTTAGACTGATAAAATAGTGCTTAATAACATACGTACAGTTTTGGAATAATTTGAGACATTTTTGTGTTTACGTGTAAAACCAATGACGACGTCAAAATTGAGCCAATCTTGGCCGGCCCCCCCTGACGGTGCCTTTATAAGTCTAAACATTAGGAATTCCCATTCAAGTCTGCGATTTAATATAGTTATTAGTTGCACTTGAATGGATTTCAAATTCAAGATTCAGTGACTTACCGGCTTGTACGTGGATATATAAACTTTGCAATGAAATAACTTTTCGCACAACACACCTATTGCTGAGAGGAAGGATTTATAGGTTTACCCGGTATCAATTGGTTTTGCGCAAAGCGCTTTTGGTTTGCGAGAGACAAGTGTTGTTTTTCTCATGTTTCTGAAATGAGAGCCTTAAGGGTACGAATGCGAAGTGTAGTACATCAAAATTTTTTATTTGGTAATATATTTTGAATGATATCTTCGGCTACAAAGTCTGTCGTAAAATTGAAACCTTGACTTTCATCAGTTTTAAAGTGTAAGCTATCGCGTCCGTTAGCGATTTCATGACAACCAGTTACCGAGTTCGCGTAATATTATGTTATCCTTGCTTCCATGAACCACAATGGGTTTAGAATTCATGATCATGATGATATAGCTTTGAAGAATGATGGTCTGATTTCAACAAGTGCTATTTCTCCCATGGTTGAATATTAACTTGACTTCCAGTCCCCAGCTAGACTTCACAACATGTAACTCAGCCGTTACAAATATACTGCGCCAATAAAGTATCCTTACACTTGCAAAAATAATCACAATTTCCAAACTGAACAATATTGGGGTACATTTGTTTTTTTAATAGATGCGCTATCTAACCCTACACATTATGACACCACATTGAATCCAATGTGACCTCAAGAAGTAAAGTTACAAGCAGTTGAATAGACGAAGGTCTAGTTTTAAAAGTGACAAACTGGCCTATACATGGCGCAAAAAAGATTCCAACAAGCGCAACAAAGAGACAACACAGCTTCTTCAATGAAACGTTATTTAAAGCAGTTGTTTTTATTTCAGTTTCTACTTCTCAGTACTTTTCATAACTTTCATTTTATTTGTCAGTTCTTTTGTTTCAATTTTCTTTTTACTTTTGAAGTCACATTGGATTCAATGTGGTGTCATATTGTGCAGTAATAGATAGTGCATCTATTAAAAAAACACATTTACCCCAATATTGTTCAGTTTGGGAATTGTGATTATTTTTCCAAGTGTAAGGATACTTTATTGGCGCAGTATACGTCTATAGCTTCAGAACCATTAATCGTATTCACAATAGTATGACAAAGGTCCCCAAAATTAACCCATTTTTGACACAGTTTTAGCTTCAAATGCAAACGAAACATCAAAAAGTCCTAAAATGTTACAAGTAGAGTACTAATAAAAATATGGGATTTCCACTGATTCTAAAATATCCATTTTGATAGAGTGGGATAATGTTGTTGATCGAACCATCGTCCTGTAGCATTGACCTTTGTTCCAAGCAATTATGAACACAATAAAGAGATCCCTTCTACAATGTCCAGTTTATTTCCTTATGTTGACATAAGCACGTTCCACTACATGATACATACTTAGTGTCTGTGTTTTAACCTGTCAAGTTGTCTTAAACCTGGAATTAAGGAAACTTTTAGGCCTCATAACTGCTATTCAATCTATGAAAATAATGCAATTTCAATTCAATTTTTGGCGATATCTCTGAGAGTCATTTTAAGATAAATGTTTCACTCTCTGTATCGTTTACCAATTCAAGTAAACATGGACATTAATTCAATTACAGGACACAGTGTCCTGACCTGTAATGCTAGACATGCGGACACCACTTGCCATACTGCATGCTGTAAGGAAGTAAGCAAGCAAGTTGTGAATGGTCACGAAATATAATATGTATCTTGATGATCACTTCGGGCATATATATAAACCTGACCAGTCTAGATTGCATCCATTTCGCACG
Source organism: Amphiura filiformis (assembly GCF_039555335.1). NCBI lineage: Eukaryota > Metazoa > Echinodermata > Ophiuroidea > Amphilepidida > Amphiuridae > Amphiura > Amphiura filiformis. The sequence goes on along the minus strand of NC_092633.1, from coordinate 46,622,284 downwards.
TTCACCAGTCCGTATGTACATAATTATCTTTGTTACCTCGGCTGCTGTCAATGTCAAATCTATAATCAATAATTAATTAGCAAAATTGATCAACGGATAACTAAACCACCAAATCAATAAACCTGAGTTTCAGCAAATCATCATTAACAGTATACCTGCTTCATGGATATGAATACATACTCCAGTTGCAAGCATAAGCGATTGGTGTTGTCCAGTCAACTCATTCGTTTATTCCCAAACCATCAAGACTCGAGCCAGCTGATTGGTTATCATAATTACCTCGACCGCCGTTTTGGCAAATGGCTAGATTCTACGGACAAATTTCATGGACGTAGATAGCAACGACCTTTGGATTAAGCTTACTGTGGCTATTCCTGGCTAGTATATCTTGCGGCAATGACCTGCAAGCATTAGTCACGGAAAGATTCTGATCTACTTGTTGACCAAACCTATTTGATTAGTGTCAACGGCCACCAAGGGATGGAACCCGTGATGGGGAGGTAGAACACATCAATGTGTCCATCATTTTGTCACCTCACAGGTTTATATAAATGTGAAGTTTGTGAACCAATAGCATGCAAATGATGTTATGAACATGATGTTTCCATTGACAAACAGTGTTGGATGATGGGGCTCAAGACAACGGAGATCAAAAGATCCCAGATTTGATAAACCTGTCTCGTCTATTCAATCTAACCTTTTAACATCAGGCTGATCTGCATCTCATTTTCCTTATTGCACGACTGAGTTAAAGCCATATTATAACATTTGCTGAGGAGGACGCCCTCACTGAATTTTTTAAATTCATTTTTTACACGAGTAAATTGTACTTTATTAAACCAATATAGCCTGCATAAATCAAGACTCTAGGTGCTGTAGTTTTGTCAAAATCCGAGATTTTGAATAAAACGCCGGAACCGGCGCTTTATTATTACGATGGAATTATTAGTCGAACACATACACGATGTTCATAACACACAGTACGTACACGGCGTGCGGGACGGTGATATACACAACAAAAGGTCGTACTATAACATGACCGAAGGAGTGGTACGTATTGGCGACATACTCGCTGGTAGTAAATTCCAATTTTCTTTGCTTTGTCGTAGTTCAAAAATAAAAGGGGATATATCTGACAGTAAAAACTAACATTTTATGGTAAAGAAATGCTAATCTATTTTGTATGATAAGGTTATAAAATGGCTTTAAGTGACTTAACTTTACTTCAATGGGTAAAAGTTTTCCAAATTTGGAAATCACGTATATTGACAGGCCACAAAGTTATTCCCACGTGGTTTTCTACACGCGTATATAATAAATTATGATTTAAGGGTTTATCAAAGTTGAATTATGGCCTCGAGTTTCAAAAAATACCGAGTGCTTGTGTTTGATCAAACAATTCGACGATTCAAGACTCTGTAAAACCAAATCAAGAATTATCCGCAGTAATTGCAACTAAGTTTATGAAACTCATGAACCTAGGCTATCAGAGGCATCATTATGACTATGATATTTAGTTGTTGAAAAAGATTACTTTAACGTTTTTGGCGGGAATATTTCCCGCCGAAAATTCGACCGAAATGTTCGATTCACCTCAAGAGCATACTAGCGTGAAAGAGGTTGGCATACAAAGATAGGTGAAGAACATACAAGCAGCAGATAGACAGAGAACATACACATCCATCAGACAAGCCATTCTCTCCTGTCTCAGAGGATGATTTAAGGAAGTCCCATCATGCACTGCAAAAGTGTTATCACTAGAGTTTCAACTGCCACTTCACTTTTCAAATCCCATTAAACTCTGTGCAAAAGATGTTGTTTTAGAATTGTGCGTGTGTCATTATTACTTGGTCGATTTCAGAACAAAAGTGATGTGTGTTTAAAGGATAATTCACACCTTCTGTAGATAACATAAAATGTGAAATCGACCAGCATCTTCACAGCGTTTTTTAAGTAAATATAACTGTACAAATTCAAATTAAACCATGCACGTGCAGTACGTCTATATGCAGTGGGCGAGTAGTGGTGTCATGTTCGCTCACACAGCTATGCTAACCGCAAGTAACATAGTGGAATGTTGGGAAGTGCTTAAATCATCCTCTGCTCCTGTCTCTTGTGGTCGTGTGTGTGGTGGGAGATTATGCCGGTTCATCGCTTCATCATCACCATAAATGGATTAACAAAACGGCTGCTATTTATAGCAACTCAGTGAAGTTGGAACTATATAACGCTTGATGATTCAAATCAAATCAATCAATCAATCTTTTTATTTCATTCAAAATACAACAATACAATAACAGCAAAACAACACATTTGAATGAGGAGATGCTCAGAAGGCCAAAAAGGCCTGAACAAGCACCCCCTTAACCTTAGCCTAAGTTTCTTAATTTGTCTAATAAAATACAATTACATACATACAAACACCCCCACCCTCTTCCATACATTCATGTAGAACGAACTAAGCAGGAAAAAAAATGATGAATAAAGAACATGCAGAATATAAGTTTAAGACAAATTAGGATTTCATAACATATGCTCACGTATATCGCAAAAGAAAGCTGACATTTTGTGAATATAGTATAAATGCTAAGAGATCAGTTAATTTTAATCGATTTTTTGTTTTAAAAGGAGAAAAATAAAATAAGTAAATCAAAACTAAGAGGTATTAAGTGTACATTTCCATAAGGTTTGTTTTAATTTGGGATCTAAAGAGTTTTACTGATGTAGCCGTTTTGGCGCATCTGTCGATCGAATGTGAACCTGAATGATGACTGAATTGTGAACCTGATCAATGTGAACCTGAATGATGACTGAATTGTCCATTCCGCCTCTATTTTACACGGGTTATAATGTGAGCAATGTGAGCTGCAGGGCAAATACGCACCGCAGCAAAAATGCGCCCCTTGCGCGTCGCATGATACAATTATGTTAATTTGTTTTTAATCTAGATTCATCCAGATTTGAAGCACATCCTATTAAGCTTTATCTTTAGACTTAATTTCATTTATTCTTTTATCGATATTTTGGTGACATCCCCTTCTATTCCTATTCTGCCAACTTCGATTTAAGATATCATTTTGAACTGAAACCACTTTTATCTCATCGCTATATGACAGTTTCATCCAAATGAACATTTCACGGTTGAAATCCTTCTTGGTGGACAACCTTTAAAGCACAATTGGAGAAAACTTTTATGCATGAACAATATGACCAGCAAAAAAATGAATAGTTATCATTGTGTTGTTGCTGGTCTTTAAGTAATATCATAATTATTATTTTATAATTGCAAAAACGCATCCTTAGTTAGTGATGTACTCTCTGCAAGAAGCTTCAATTGGCTATATTTTTTGGCAGCAAAGTTCTCTTGAAATTGTAGGTGATCCCTTATTGAACTTTGACCCCAAATTTGTGAACGCCCATGGACAATCAATACGTGCAAGTTAAGTCACTCAGCCATGTTATTTGTTGAAGTAGATATCTCCTTAAGGTTTTTGGTCTCAAACCGGAAGTGACCATTGTTATTTGATGAAGACGATGCATTTTGATTGTGTTTCGTTAATATGACTTTCATCGCAAATATGTGAGCACTCCACATGTGCAAGTATCATTATTCTGTTATGTTATTTGTGACAGAACAGGCATTTTAAAGGTATTCCGTCTTGGACCTCTTGATAACCCTTGACCCCCAAACTGTCAACACCCCATATACTTCCTAATATCAATGCATGTATTTCGTTTCGAACCGGAACTGATCCCTTATTGGACTTTGACCCTTAATATGTGAGCACCCAATAGACACTTGCTAAAGTCAGTGCATATGTGTAAGTATTGTCACCCTGCTATGTTATTTGTAGCAGAGGAGGCATTTGGAATGCACATATTTTGAGGCGTCACTCTCCTACGTATGGGTGAGAGGCATTTTGAGTTGAAATTATGTTTTTGACCTATTACCATGTGTTACCCTATTACCCTAAAGTCAGTGCGTGTCTGTAAGTATTGTCAACCTGCTATGTTATTTGTAGCAGAGGAGGCATTTGGAATGCACGTATTTTGAGGCGTCACTCTCTTACGTATAGGAGAAGAGGCGTTTTGATTTGAAATTACGTTTTTGACCTATGACCCTGTCTGACTTTTGACCCCACGAGTTCCTCGTGATATATGTATCAAGTATGTTTATGGTCAGGGATGTTTGTGGCCAAGTTAGGTCAAAAACATAAACCTGCATTAAATTTAATCAAAGTGTAATTATTGTCTGCTATTTCTTGAGCTAGAAGCTGGTCATGATTTCAAACTTTATTGCATGTTATTTTTTATAATACATGACAAAATGTCATCGAAAGCAGACATGATAATTGTTAAGACATGCTTAACTATCAATGTGGTATGTTATGATTGACGCTGATGAATACACTCCGTGCTTCCATGAGTAGCTCCAAGATATTTGAAGAGCAGCAAAACATATTTTGCTTTTGGCCAAAAATTGGCAATAATATTGTCAAATTTCACTCATCAATATGCCATTCGTAAAATGCTTTCCATAACATCGTGTGAATAATATTTGCAATGTTCGACGCCAAAGAATATATGGTATAGAGTGACTTGAATTTGAACATTTATAGCGATTTGCCATTGATTTTGCCCAAAGAATAACGCTGTACCTCTCGGTGTAATAAGTAATGGTACATCTCATTGGTCTACGATCTATCGCTTATCACCAACCACTGAATTATGAATTCAGATTTATTCCGTTAATTACATTATTCTAAACTGTGACATTTAAGTTTTGGTTTGCAATGTCTGCCAAAATATGATAGTAAAAATGATATGTTTGATGAAATTAATTTTGATTTACTCCGAGGCTATAGACTTGAGAATTAAAAGGGAATGGAATTTAATTTATAACTTCCATAATAAAGAGCTTAACAATATGAGAAGGGCAATGTTTAAGTCATAAATGAACTTAATCTCCCTCACTGTAAACCAATTGAACTATTGTATATTATTATTTCCAACTTAAAGGGGTGTGACCGGATATAAAGCTTCATTCCCCCATTTTTGCTGAACCATGAAATGGTATCAGCCTATATTAGTGTATGTTACTTGCTTACTAACTCACTTAATAACCTTTTGAAATGGACCTATCTTTAAATACCACGAAAGTATGACCCCCCTCCCCCCAAGTGGTGTCAAATGAAAGAGGAAGAAGTGAAGAATATAATAAAAATATTTTCTCACCCGGGGTGGCACTCATAATAATTTATATATCTCAAGATGCCAAGAAGGTATGTGCCCCCGAGTGGTGTCAAATGAAAGAGAACAAAGTCAAGAATATAATACAAATAATTTCCCCACCGGAGGTTACACTCCTCATAAGACCTGGGTCAATATATATATTTTGGGTCCTTTTCATATCTCCAAATGCCAAGAAGGTATGTACCCCCGAATGGTGTCATGAAAGAAAAATGAAAGAGAACAAAGTAAAGAATGTAATAAAAAATTATGTCCCCCCTGGGGGTAGTATACTGTAGTAGGCCATTTTAATTTATCCTCCCTCTAATCCCTCTGACCATGGAAAATCGACCAATGATCTGTTCTAGATAAAGATAGAGAGCAGAACAGGACAAAATCGGACCACATCCCTTTAAACAAGATGGTACAAACGATATTATGCATTAATCAAAGTGCGTGTATACAATCGCTTGGTATTTGTTCAAACTACATGACAGTCTCTCTACTAAATACTCATTTCATTTTATACTACATAGCGTGTGAAGTAAATAAACACTGTATTAATTTGATATTGTAAAGCTTTAAGCCAAAATGAATTGTACTTTCAAGATATATATCTTCGAAATCATTCTACAGCATCTTAATAAAAAGTACTATTGCACTGACTTCAAAAGGAGTCAAGTGTGATGTAATGGATTGCCATGCAGTCCCGTATGCAAGCCCAGCCACGCAGTCACAGAAGGTTGGTCAGGTATGAACAAAATGATTTGATATTAATGCTCTGCGTGTTAGTCATAGGCTTCAACATAAAAAGACCAAGTTTTGAGAAATTTTCTCAAAATATCAAGAGCTATCTTAAAACCACTGAACCAATACTAGGCTTGTTTGTACTCATTTTAATGCATTTTTCATGCTGATTTCAAATATGGTCATGAAAATGTACAATTCTGAAATTTTTGAAAAATTCAAATAAAACTTGTCGTCTGCAGTCGACACCCGCGTGGAGAGAGTTAAGTTTTGTCATGTTGAAGGTCAAGTAGCCAAATCATATTCGCTTAACTAGATCATGCTATGGTTAATTGCCTTTATCATTGCGTGAAAGAAGTCAATCAAAGCAGAACCTAACCTCTCACCGCGTTAATAAAAAAATAAAAATAAAATATAAGCAGAAATTAACGCATTTTTCTTCTTGTAACCAGACATAAAACGGTGCTTTCATTTGTTGGCATCATTATGTTTGCCAAGCAGACACGGGTTAATGATTTTGAGCTTCTTCCGACAGTATCGATGTGCAATTACTCTTGAATGAACTATTCCTTCTGAACATATAATTATGATACATGTATTATAATCACAGAAGGGAATGATCTCCGTTTGTCTATGCTAACTTTATTGGGATACTTTAAAGTTAATTAGAAATAGATTGGTTGTCTTCAAACCTCCACCCCACGAGCATTCTGTACCCATTTTATCATTCGATACCCTTTGTGGTGTCAAAGATCTTTGTTTGAACCTAAGCAAAATACCCGCAACTAGATTGGCCACAAGAAAGGTCGACCACATTTGCACCATGCACTGAATGGAGGATCGCTGGGTATTTAGAGGGATTGTGAAAGCAGACTTATAATCCACTGTGTAGCTGGTAACGTTAAAAGTGCGTTCCTATGAACATTGCGTAAAATACATGACTCGTATACTGAGAAAGTAAACCATCACACTCTGACCGGTAAAAAATATTGGGCATTAACTAGGGTGACCAAAATGCGGGAGATTGGAGGAACCCATACCTTTATTCTGTACGCCCAATTTTGTCGATTGTTTCCTTTTATTTTAGCTTCAGAGATGTAATGTGGGCTTGACTAAGACCCCATGCAAACACAAAACGTTTTCGACATCATTCGCAAAAGGTTATAAAAGGTTGTCAGAAAACGTTTAAATGTCGGGTTATATAAAGGGCATATTAAGGGTATAAAACGTTTTCATAACCTTAAAAAACATTTTTTGATAATCTACTGCTCAGCAAACAAAAATATTTTACAGACAACGTTTAAATATCGGGTTATATAAAGGGTATAAAAACGTTTTAATAACATTCCAAAAACATTCTTGAAAACTTGATACAAAACATTCTAAACAGAATGTTATTTTGGTGTTGAAAAAATATTTTGCGAAAAATGTTTACCCAAAATATTTTCAATAACGTTTTAAAAACGTTTTCATGACCTTTATATAACCCGACATTTAAATATTATTAAAAGGTTTTGAAAGAAACATTTTAAGAACAATTATGTGTTTTCTGGGTTCAAATATTTTAACATAATGTTATTTAAGTATTGACACAATATTTGGAAAAAATGTTTGCAAAATAGTTTACAATAACATTTTTTGAAAACATTTAAAAATATTGTTGTAGTGTGTTTTCATACCAAACGTTTTAAAACGTTATCATGACTTTTATATAACCCGACATTTTAATGTTATTAAAACGTTTTTACCTAAACCAAAAGCCAAAATATAACTTATTTAAAACGTTTTTGTGTTTGCTGGGACCACAGGCATATTGCTGAATAACAAATTGTCTTGCACAGCTGGAGGTACTACATCCCTTGATAAATTTGTGACTATTTTTGCATTTTTCTCACAAAATACTAACACAATGGTGACAAAAGCTATGTATATTATAGGGGCAATGAATCCAGTTACTACACTGGAAATTCAGTGACTCAAGACAAGCGGTTCGTTATTTATTATAAAAAACATATATTTATTTATTTATTTATTTATTTATTTATTTATTTATTTATTTATTTATTTATTTATTTATTTATTTATTTATTTATTTGCGCTTTCATTATACAGGGTAGCTCCTTCAGTGACAAAGCACTGCTATTTTAGGGACCCTATATAATGAACCACTTGTCTTGAATCACTGAAATTTCAGTGAAGTAATTTGGATTCATTGCCCCTATAATATACATAACTTTTGTTACCAGTGTGTAGTTATTTTTTGAGAAAAATGCAAAATTAGTTCGATTGAATTTTCAGTAGAAAGGATTGGTTTTCAAAAGCCAATATTTTTTCGTAGTTTTGAAAGTCTTTGAGCTGAATATTATAATGTGTAATATTTGATATCATACCTTTGTTCATGCTGAATTCTTGCAAAGCGACGCGTAAATTCATAGTCATCAGCGGAACAAAATTCTGGTCAATATTCTGTTTTATCTGGCCGTCTATTTATCACGAAGGAATTGTTTCGTATGGGTAATTAAACAATGATGTAGCGTGTATAGCGTGCAACTCGACCCACTGGACTGCAAATCATTCTCGCTTGAAACTTAATTAGTTTACGTGCCAGTTTATTGAGGACTAATTAAATCTATTCCAATCAGCATACACTTCAAAGGCGATGAAACTAACATTTGTCAACAAAACCCTCACAAATAGGGTTTAATTTAAGTCCTTTCAGCTTTATTTTTAGAAACTGAGAAATTTCGTAAATACCCATGAATTGTCTGACACCTGGTACGAATTTTATTAAAATACAAATGACCCAATACTGACACCATCATCATGATTATAGTTTAGCTATAACATGATTGTGGGAGCTATAGCCGCTTTCGTCAAACTTTTGACAAACATTTAGCGATCACAAACGTTTGCAAAATATTTACGGGCCAATGCTTATGCATCTGAATGTAAAATAATTCTGAAACACGAAAATTAATCAGCAACAACAAACATTCCCGTATGCAAATGGTATTATGAACTGATCTTTAGGTATCTTTTTCTATCTCCGCCCTCGCATATGGAACTCCTTTTGATCTCATCCCATCGTAAGTTTTAAAAAGAAAAAGAGAAACACCTTTCGTGTGTAAGTTTTAAGAAAAGATGTAACAACATCCTAACGATTTTTATTTAAACAGCAAACTATTTTGAAATGAGAAAAAAACCATACATTCTGTTTTTAAGTATGAATTAAACGCTACCGTTCATAAAAAATACATTATTTGTAGTTGGTTTCTTATAAAGAACGTTGACCGAACGGTATATGGAGATAAGGCCGTGACCATGGCGATGACACCTCAAGGCATCGCGCCTTACTCATCCCGATACCATGACTGTCAAGTTCTCTTTAAGCTGGGGTTTTATTGACTATAAATGACAACATTAATGCAATAAGTGACCATTTCATCAACAAAACCTGCAAGTCTTTTATACTTGGGTCATGCTTGCACAAGTTACACTGTGTTTAGCTGTCCACAAAATTATGGAAGGCCTTTTGCACTCAATGGCAAGGAAGATTGATTATTTTTTCTTTTGCAAAAGATTACTTTTGTAACAAAGTGTTTTTAGATTGTTTCGACGTAAATGTGCATCAGTGACCATGCATTAGGGACCAGGTTTTTTTTACTTACATCTATAATAATAATACTAGACTTTCAATATAAACTTTCACTAAAGAGGAATTTAAGAAGGGTATTGATACAATAAAGCTTCATCCTGGCATTAAGCGAAGGTTTTGGGAAAACCTAACTTTCATAGTTTAATCATTAAATTTAAATAAAAAGTCAGAAGCAGTATTAATGCAACATTGGAATTATATAAACAGAAACAACTATTAATTTAGACGGATTTCAATATGCTTATAAGTAATTTGTGGCATTAATGTATCAAATTTCAAGTTACGATAATGATAATAGTGTATTATATTGACAAATTGTTAAAAACGAAGCACTTAGACGTAATCTGTTCCACAACAAAATCAAATAACAGCATTTCTCACTCAAATATTTCCATTTATAGTAGATATTTGAAAATCAGTAAATTTTCATGATTCGGAAGATTGCCATACATTAACTTCTGACACGGATAAAAACATAGACTTATTGATTTGCAATGAATCCAATGACATTTTGCTTTTGACAGAAAATATAGAGCTTCTAAAAGGTCAGTGAGCTCTTTTTCCTCGGGATATTTTCAAAGCATCTACCTTCATTTTGTCTGAAACATTTAGCTCATCACATGTCAGCATTTAAAAAGTCCTTGTACATAGTACTATAGTTCGTTTTCTTAAGCATTTCGCGTAAATTCAAAATGTTGTCATGATAATATTATTGTTTTTACCGTAAAGATTCGATTTTTGTTTATATTAAATGTACTCAATGTTCCCATCGGTTAATCAGAATATTTGATGACAAATGCCCCCAAAGTGTACACATTGAAATGTGATGAATCTAACTGCATCATTTCCTCTCATATTTATATGAAATGTTATTGGCGCCTCTCATGTCGTTTATGTTCAAATGTTGTTGCTGTTTTGGGAAGTTGTGATATAATACGTATGTGTGTTTTATTTTACGTGTAAAATATGTTTGTTTGTAATAAATTTAAGGATTGTCTTAACTTTCAATCTTTAAGTTTGGGATTTGACAATGTCTTATGTTACCCTAACTAAAGGGCACCACTGATTTATTGACTATTAATGACAACATTAATGCAATAAGTGACCATTTCATCAACAAAACCTGCAGTCCTTTATACTTGGGTCATGCTTGCACAAGTTGCACTGTGTTTAGCTGTCCACAGTATTATGGAAGGCCTTTTGCACTCAATGGCAAGGAAGATTTATTATTTTTTCTATTTCAAAAGATTACTTTTGTAACAAAGTGTTTTTAGATTGTTTCGACGTAAATGTGCATCAGTGACCATGCATTAGGGACCAGGTTTTTTTTACTTACATCTATAATATAATACTAGACTATCAGACTATCAATATACACTTCACTAAAGAGGAATTTAAAAAGGGTGTTGATACAATAAAGCTTCATCCTGGCATTAAGCGAAGGTTTTGGGAAAACCTAACTTTCATATTTTAATCATTAAATTGAAATCAAAAGTCAGAAGCAGTATTAATGCAACATTGGAATTATATCAACAGAAACAACTATTAATTTAGACGGATTTCAATATGCTTATAAGTAATTGATGGCATTAATGTATCAAATTTCAAGTTACGATAATGATAATAGTGTATTATATTAACAAATTATTTAAAACGAAGCACTTAGACGTAATCTGTTTCACAACAAAATCAAATAACAGCATTTCCCACTCAAATATTTCCATTTATAGTAGTTATTTGAAAATCAAGTCAATTTTCATGATTCGGGAGATTGCCATGCATTTAACTTCTGACACGGATATAAAACAAAGACTTATTGATTTGCGATGAATCCAATGACATTTTGCTTTTGACAGAAAATATAGAGCTTCTAAAAGGTCAGTGAGCCCTGTGTCCTCGGGATATTTTCAAAGCATCTACCTTCATTTTGTCTGAAACATTTAGCGCATCGCATGTCATCATTTAAAAGTCCTTGTACAGAATATTATAGCTCATTTTCTTAAGCATTTCGTGTAAATTCAAAATTTTGTCATGATAATATTATTGTTTTTACCGTAAAGATTTCATTTTTGTTCATATTAACTTGTTATAACAACATCCTATAGGTGCAATTTGCCTGCATAATTTTATGTCAATTTTGCTTAGAAAACAAATCAGAAAGTTGAAGTTTATAACTTAATATACTTTTTGAGACTTTTACAATTTGTCTCTAAAATGTGTTTTCTTTTTGTATCTAACTTTTACTCAACTGTCGTACCTGAAAATAATACATTTTAAATCACTTACAAGCATTAATATTTCTCAATTTATGTAGTACAAAATTATAAAATACATAAACTTGCAAGGATTATAATATGTAAACTTTCAGAAAAGTTGGGCTTGCTTATAGCAGCATAATAACAGAACCACGAAAGTAGTTTACAATATGTATTGAGAAAACAAATGCTAATATTATTTGCACGATGTATACAAATTGGGTTACCCAAATATTCCCAACGGCTTAATCAGCATATTTGATGGCATATGCCCCAACGTGTACAAGTTAAAATGTGATGAATCTAACTGAATCATTTTTCCTCTCATATTAATATGACATGTTATTGACGCCTCTCATGACGTCATACCTGTGCTCTGTTGTTTTGATAAGTTGTGATGTAATATGTGTGTTTTGCGTGTGAATTATGTTTGTTTGTTTGTTTGTTTGTTTGTTTGTTTGTTATAAATTTAAAGAATATCATTCTTTAAAGAAAGTTTCAATCATCTAGTTGTGGATTTGACCTAATGTCGTATTTTGCCCTACCCCAACTGACTTTGGGCCATTCCGTTTAAAATCCACACTCCCCTGTTGAAGATTTTGAAATATATAATTTCAAATGGAATGAACACATTGGACAGCTCCATTTGAATTTCATACACCCTTTGAGAAAGATTTAACCAGCATCTGCCATACAGAGAGGCTGAGTTTCAAATGGAGCTGCCCAATATGGTCACTTCATTTGAAATTCATACTCCCACTGTAGAGGGAGTATGGATTTTAAATGTAGTAGTCCATTTTTGCCAAAAATGATTTTCACCGTAGATTGCTTTAGGCAGTTAAGTTGGTATCTACCGAGACTCAACATCAGAAAACCCCAAATGCCTAACAATTAACCTATATCCACCAATTGGTGCGCACACTAACCACATTCTGTGCCCTCCATCTTGAACTGATCAAAGTCGGTTGTTACCTTTTGTCGTGCATAGAACAGTAAATAATTTGTTATGTTTGACTGATTTGAAAATGGAAAACTGGAAATCAAATAATGAATGCCTGAACGTGGAATGGTAAAAAATAATTATAGCACGATCTTGATTCGCCTCGTGAAATGGAATTCTTAAGATTTGGCAGAGTGATTTTTTACATAGACATAGGCAAGCAATATTTTTACATAACTATACCAAACAAATTCTTTTCCAGCCGTTAAATAGTTACATGTTTATAAAATATTGAATCACTTGAGCGTGCAATGGTAAAAATATAGCGCGATGTCACATTTTGACTTTGAATTGTCAATATTTGACCTAATGATATATCTATACCATTTCACAAACATAGCCAGGCAATATTTGTTTTATATAAAGATACGTAATAAATAGTGCAAACTATTCGATGACTCCGGCTCAAATTACTGCCATCTTTATATAAAATGAATACGTTCTTTTGATCATGTGTTTTGGTTGGTAATTGTCTTTATTATGTAAAAATGTGTTCATATGAATTGTAAAGTAACCTCTTTATTCACTTGTGTTCTTTTTACAGCGTGCTCCATGCTGAATTCTAGCATAAGCGCTTTGGTGTCTTCCACCTCATGTGAGGCTAGTCTTGCTCTCCAGTCGCTAGCAGAAACCTACAATGTGCCGCATATAGCTATACCAAAAGATATATGTCCTGTTGGAAAAACTAGTACATATACAATTAGCATCCGTCCCAGTTTCTATCATTTATCTGCCGCAACGCTGGCGCTTGTGGCTAATCTATCATGGACGGAATTTATAATTTTCTACGATTCAGATTCAGGTGAGTTTAATATAATTAAAGACCGAATTAAAAAGACTAGTTTGCGTCTGACGTCAGGGCAAAGGCGCGGCGTGATTGGTTGCTGACCTGCACAGTACGGACATTTTTGGTCTGGTTGTCAGGACGTCATACTAGTCTTTTTAATTCGGTCTTCAATTATAGTTGGCTTAATTGATTGAGTTCAAGCGTTTTAAGAACTAATGTAATGAACACAGAAATACATTTCTGAATTAAAAAAATTCTTCTTGTGTATTAGCACCAGGACAGATTGGGACAGCTAAGGTTTAATACTCTACTCTTTTCGAAACTGAATGCGAGATGCATTTACAGGTATGGCTCTATGTGGACCCGACAGCATCTAAATCATCCAGAGAATGGAATACTCCCATGTACCCAACTCTAAATGCACCACGAGGAGAGCTGAAGTCTGCATTTAATCTACAGACGTTGCCAGATGAATTCAGACTTGTCGCCAAGTCAATAAATACTCCAGCACAGTAGCGTAGCCAGGATTTTGGTGTGAGGGTCAAAGTCAAATTTTCGTCCCCATATGTCATTTTTGTCCCATTTTTGGTTATGTTAGGGACATTTTACTCTTTGCCGTCACCATTTTATCCCTGAAAATGTCTGTGGTTCACTCAACCCCCTACCCCTGGCTACGGTACTGCCCTAGCAAGTTTCTACTACCGGCAATTGAACCCGGGACCTCATGCACCAAAATCAACTATCTATAACCATTGAGCCACGTTCATCATTATACAGGGTGAGTCAAAAAAAGTGCAATAGAGAAAAAAATCCATTTTTATTTAAGAACCGAGTTGAACCTTTTAGATTTTAAAACATTTTATACATAACATATCCATCAGAGATCATGTGTTAAAAATTAAGGAATTAGCATTTACCGTTTTGTTTTTATGACACATTTTATAGCTATACCCAATTTTAATGTTTGTCCAAGAGACATCTCAAATTTGAATGTCAGCACACTCTGTGTAAGGTAGATTTGGAACAACTGCCATTTTCTTAACCTCATTGGTATTGAAATAAAATAGAGCACCCAAAGTGTTATTGTCCTTGGTCTTGTTTAAGGAGAAGAAACATTATTTGTTTATTATTTGTTGTTATTTTCATTTTCCCGTTACTTAATACTAATTTTGTAGGCGGGTTTTTCAAATGTCGAAATGAAATGCGCACAAATTGAAGTGGATTGAATTACAAAATATCCAGTAAGTTGGACATAATTTTATTGGGGTTAAACATCCCTGGAGTTGGAGTCGTGTGAGGCATGAAGGACTTTAAAGTAATGTTAGAACGTTTGTTTGAACAGAAGAAAAAAAAAAATAAAGTAACGCAAAAATCAACCTTATTTAAGTTAAAGTCGGTTTCAGATCTGGTGCTTTTATCGTGCATTGTGTGCTCTCATTCAAAATACATGGTACCTCGTGGACAAATAATGAAATTGGGTATCGCAGCAAAAGGACTCATAAAAATTAAACGGTAGTAGCGAGTCGCCTCATTTTTTCACAAAAGGTGACTATTGAGTGTAGCATTTATAAAAACTTTCCAGAATGGGAAAGTTCAACTTGGTTCTTACATAAATATCGATTCTTTGCTCTATTGCACTTTTTTTGACTCACCCTGTATCATAATAAAAGTTGTTCAAGTCAAAGTATTTCCACATAAGTACACGAGGCTTGTTTCTTCATCTATAGATCAAGCGTTGGAACATGGCGTTGAATTCGCTTTAAGAAGTCTGAGAATTATCTATATGATGACTATCAATTTCTCTATCGCTATAAGTACCCTGAGGGAGTACAAATTCATTTTCTACAGTCTTAGTGCTTGTATCCTTTAAGATTGGACGCAGACTTTGGTTGGTGAATTCTAATCTTTTCAAGTAAAATTTTAATAAATCAAAAACAGTACTAGGGGTTAACCGTGACCTGATTTGTTTTACTATAGAAGACGCGAATCCCCTCGGGTTGTGCTTATGAATCTATTTGACGTACAAGAGTCGCAAAATTGGGGGTGGTATAAATATTAAAATCATTGATACAAGACTGGCGCAGTTTGATGGTATATTTGCTCCAATCGCAGCAAGTTATCAACATTAAAGAAGATGGTTATTAATCTTCAACTATGGCTACGAGAACAGTGTTGCGAAAGTATAATTTAGGTTATCATTGTAAGGTTAGCCTATTATCAGCTACTGCGTCTCCTGCAATAAGTATGGCTATGAGTTCTTGTCACGGTTTTTAGTCGTCTGGATCTTTTAAGATCTTTTAAGAGCTTAAGGGATCTGGAATGACCGTTTATGGCGTTTCGACAGTATTTTTGTGGGACATGAGAGCGCCTCAGACGTATCGAATTGCATTCTGAATACGAAGCATGTCTTTCTGATATCAAATAATTTTCATTTTGTGAAATTCACTATATAATACAAATTTTATGACAAATTATTAAAATTTGATATTTTTCAAATTTTAGATATATAACAGACCTCGAAGTAAATTTTATAAATCTAATGATATATTCTTAAAGTGTATGTAGCTGGGAGGAAAAAGCCGACGATCAATTGAAAATTTTGACCTTTTATATTGAAGATATGGATTTTTTTCCCAAAAAGACCTTTTTTTTTTTTGTGGTGTTTTGGGAAAAAATCCATATCTTCAATACGAAAGGTCAAAATTTTCAATTGATCGTCGGCTTTTTCATCCCACCTACATACACTTTTTAAGTATAAATCATCAGATTTATAAAGTTTACTTCAAGTACTGTTAAATATCAAAATATCAATTTTAATGATTTGCTATAAAA
This sequence comes from Amphiura filiformis, assembly GCF_039555335.1. NCBI lineage: Eukaryota > Metazoa > Echinodermata > Ophiuroidea > Amphilepidida > Amphiuridae > Amphiura > Amphiura filiformis. The sequence goes on along the minus strand of NC_092633.1, from coordinate 46,605,779 downwards.
TGTGTATTACATTGCGAATTTCAAAAATCAAAATTATTTGATATCAGAAAGACATTCTTCGTATTCAGAATGCAATTCGATATGTCTGATGTGCTCTAATGTCCCACAATAAATACTGTCCAAACGTTCATACCCCTTCCCTTAAGGGTAGACTAGGTATTGTTGGTCGAAGCAGCCAAAAGAAATCGAGTTATTATTAAAAAAATAACACTTTGATGTTTTGCAAAAGTTCATTCTACAAATCATATACTTTGAAAACTTGCTTGATTTATTGTTATTAATGAGTTATGTACCTCTTTACAACATAACTTAAGGACCACAGGACCTACAAAAGTATATCTGTGCTATATCTGTGATATTTGAATTCTTCTACACACTCGCTATGAAATGATCAATGTAACTTTTGCCAAAGCTCACTACCATTCGCAAGATGCTGTGAACTACCAAATCACAACAGTTTAATACAGTTGCTAACCTTAAAAGGCCATAAAGACACAAATGTGTCATTGGCTGCTGCCCGATTAATGATTATATGCTTTACATTCACATTCAAGTGTTGATAATTTAAGCCTAGTACAAATGTTTTTCACCGGCATTAAAACAAACGGCGACAGCGTTTACACCCAATCGACTTAACCTAATCGTAGGTCCACACTTTGCGGTTGGTAAGACTCACTATTAATAGGGTTCTACAGTGACCTCCATGACTTTCGTTTAACTCTTGTAAAAGTATTTCAAGAGATATCGATTTTTTAATCGGTAGTTAGGATTAAGTTATAATTTTCTTTCATATTTTGGAGAAAAACTGATGAATATTGCATGTGCAATGTGGGATTTTTAGCCATAAATATTTACCTATTCGCCACTTGCACGGTTCCGCCATTATGCACTATATGCGGGAGAGCCTCGAACTGGCAGCATACATGAAAGGAAGAATTACGTAACCTTACACAGAATGTTATATGACTGGTTCAATTCCCATTCATGTATGCTGCCAGTTCGAGGCTCTCCCCGCACATAGTGCATAATGGCGAACCGTGCAAGTGGCGAATACATTGGCACAGAGCCAGAATTTTCCAATTTATGTAATAGCCGGCTCACATTGTCATGTAGCGACATTATGTGGGGGATGTTTGTGCTTATTTAGGTATCACAGGGGACAGCCCCCTATGATACTCTGCAAACAAGGGACAGTTACCTGCAGAACTCCTGATGTCTTGAAGGAGATCTACTTAATGTCCGACGGTGATTGAAACCTTCAAACTGTACGTACCTATGCTATCCAGGCGCGTATACAGAACTTCAGCAACCGGGGGGGTCTTGGTGAGCTAAGAAAGGATCATGAAACCCCGGGTCCCCGGCATGAAACGTGTAAATAAAACATATTGAAACTTAAATGTAACAAAGCGCGCCTAAAATTGCTTTTTTACAAGCTGAAATGGTCAAATAAGAGATTAATTTTGTCAAAATTCGCTCTTTCTCCATTTTTTCTTCTCTTTTTTTTTTGTTAACCCGGGCCCCGCGCCCGTTTACGATACTGCTATCGATTATACTGCGCCAATAAAGTATCCTGACACTTGGAAATATAATCACAATTTCAAAACTGAACAATATTGAGGTACTTTTGTTTTTTTAATAGATGCACTATCTAATTCTGCAAATTATGACACCACATTGAATCCAATGTGACCTCAAGAAGTAAAGTTACAAGCAATTGAAAAGACGAAGGTTCCGTTTTAAAAGTGACAAACTGGCCTATACAAGGCGCAAATAGATTCCAACAAGCGAAACAAAGAGACAACACAGTTTCTTCAATGAAGCGTTATTTAAAGCAGTTTTTATTTCAGTTTTTACTTCACTGTACTTTTCATAACTTTCATTTTATTTGCCAGTTCTTTTGTTTCAGTTTTCTTTTGTTCCTTTTGTTTTAAATTAAAGCCCAAACGCATAAATTAGCCATTCGCCACTCTCAAACCAGATGACTAGTATGTGGAGTTTTGAATAGGCCAGTTTGTCACTTTTAAAACTGGACCTTTGTCTAATCAAATGCTTGTAACTTTGCTTCTTGAAGTCATATTGGATTCAATGTGGTGTCAAAATATGCAGGATTAGATAGTACATCTATTAAAAAAACAAATTTACCCCAATGTTGTTCAGTTTGGAAATTGTGATTATTTTTCCAAGTGTAAGGATACTTTATTGGCGCAGTATATATAACTTGAAGGCTATATTATGTACTTACATTAAGCATTGTTATAAAATGTAAATCTAAAATGTGTGTAAATTCTGACGTGAAGCCCATTTGTGTGTAAAATTCAATTATTCAAGAATTATTCCACCTTGTTGAAAAACAAGTCATTTATTTTGAAAGCAACCTTCACCTAGCTGCGAATGATTTTACTAATGCAATATTCCGAGTGATTGAACAGAGCACTAATGAAATTAACAACAATGAGACTATGACAAATATATATATATATAGAGCGCTGTAAGCAAAAAGAAACACAGAAAAGGAACATATTCGATGAATTATTCTCGGAATTATTATACATAACCAACAATGATGGCATTGGCGGGAATTAAAGTAGCCAATTTGAATTAAAGCCATATTATAACATTTCTGTCAAAATAGATTAGTATTTATTTTCCATAAAATGTTAGCTTTTACTGTTAGATATATTTTGAGCCGAACAAGTGAGGTAAAGCATAGAATTTACTACTAGCGCCCATGCATTTTACTCCCGCGGTTGTAATACGGTACGATCCTGTGGGTGGGGGTGTGTGTGTATGTGTATCCCACACGCCGTGTACGGGGTGTGCATACGTGTTCGACTAATATTTCCATCGTAATAATAAAATGCCGGTTCCATCGTTTTATTCAAAATCTTGGATTTTGACAAAACTACAGCACCTAAAGTCTTGATTTTTGCAGAGTATCTGTTTTCTTTTTTGATTTAAGTACATTACAATCGTGTAAAAAAACAGAATATAAAACCGTAAAATTGAGGGCGTTCTCCTCAGCAAATGTTATAATATGGCTTTAATGTGAGTGCAAATTTATGATATTGACACATATTATAGCCTATATCATGCACATATATCCGTTTTACTTGTAGCCTATATATTTCATAATTAGTTAACCTCTGCCCTCCATTTGCAATGTAAATATAAAAATGAGAATACTGCAATGACAGAAAGTAAAATTATGACACTCGGAATATTTGACTTTAATAGGAAAGCTTTCACATTCCTCACGAGGCTTCTTATTCAAACGCAACAATTGTTTAATGTCTGGACGCTATATCACGACAGACAAAGTAATTCCTCGCGACACCACGTGAGGATATTTGATTGTATCTCCCTAAAGATTAATAATCACATTTTATCGTCGCATCAAATCTTGGTTGACACACTTCTCGCAAAAGTAACGAGTTTTAGCAGGATTGCGTAGCTGCTTGACCCATTTTCATCTTTATGTCGGCAAAACAACATAGCAATGTGCATGTGCCGTGTGATAAAATTGCTTCAATCATTTCCATACAAAATAGAAGAAATAAAAAGAAATATACTAGTTTCGTTCCAATATTTTGATAGCAATTCACAGAGAAAGACAAACATTGTTTTTGGTTTTTTTTATCTTTTGGGAAAATTATTGAAGAAATAATTTTCGAAGCGTGGATTTCGTTGCAAATATTTTGCCAAATATTTCGGTAAATTTTCAAAAAATGTTTTTGAATGTTATGAAAATGTTTTATACCCTTCATATACCCTTTATATAACCCAACATTTAAACGTTTTCTGGCAACCTTTTCCAACCTTTTACGAATGATGTCGAAAACGTTACTTGTTTGCTGGGTAGACAATTATCGTAGCAGGCTGATGCACGTTTCCCTCGCACCTGTACGGTTAGTGTCTTTGAAAAGAGCGGTATGGCATTCAAATCTATAATTGTACACATACACAAACATGACAGGTGATGGATGCAGCCTATTTGATTTTCAGGACAATACATTCAAACATGGTTTTCTCCTATCGCTTTGGTAATTAATCCTGTTACATCACTACGTCTACGGTGAATTGTCTGAAAATAAAGAGTGGGTAGTCTTTCGGAGGAGACGGAAACTTATCATTTGTATGCACTTGAAACATATAACTGGGAACATGCACCAAAACTAACATTATATGCCACTGTGTATGCTCATACGTGTTGGTAGATAAGCAACGTAGATTTAAACTATCATTCAACACAAACATATTGAGATAGTTACCTCAATATTTCGATGTGTACAACACACATCCTCATCAGGAGGGCTCCAATGATGAACTGATGGAGTTGAATGTCCTGCTCTAGACCTTTGATGTCCTTTTTATTGATCTCAGGACTTGCGCTCCAAGCCGACTTGAGCCCTAATCCGATCAATAGAAAGGACATCAAAGGTCGAGAGCGGGACATTCAACTCCATCAGTTGTAGCCCTCCTGATGAGGATGTGTTGTACACATCGAAATATTGAGGTAACTAACTCAATATACTCTCTAAATGTAAAAGAGTGAAAAACCACTCTGAATTTCAGAGTGAATTTAAGTTAGCTCTAAAAGAGTGGGTTTTAGCTCTAAAAGAGTGAAAACAGTACACATAATTTCACTCGCGATTTCGAGTGAGCCTCACTCGCTCAAAAGTGGCGCAAAATCTCACTCTTTCTTGGAGTGAACTGTCAGCCAATCAGAAGCGCCGAAAATCGGCCGATGTTTGTTGAACTTGTGTAACAAAATGGCGAACAGTGTGTGAATGAATGGCGAAAAGAAAGCGGATTTGATGAAGAAATAGACGGCATACTCAATAGTGATTACATTTATGTGTAGGTCATAACTCGAAGCAAGTATACACTTGGTCTGGAGACAACGGCGTAAGTCATATGTGAGCAGTTTGTTACCGGCCCAGTGCCGGTTTACATGTACGCACATGTAAGCTTATGTAGGTTACGCCGCATCACGCTTCTCCAGACTGTGACCGTAAACATGGTATTTGCCAAGTGTTATGTCCTACACCTATTGTGTACTCACCATTGAACAGTTTGACTCTTAGCTTCACTAAATCCATAGTTTTTCATCATTCATCCCACACTGAAGTTCGACACATTGTGTATGTGCTTAAGCTTTAGACCAGTTCAATATTCCTAGACCGGGCCCTACCCTAACCTGGGGCCTAGCCTCACAACAATTTAAAGCACATTAGTAGCTGTTATGAACTGCTGTGATATTCTTGTATATAAAATAGGCCTAAATGAATAAATAAATAAATAAATGCTCTTTTCTGATTCACTCTTTTCCGGAGTGAATTTTTTCACTCTTTCTTGAGAGTGAGCTTCACTCTAAAAGAGTTGTCACTCAGATGGCTCTTTGAAAGAGTGAGATTTCACTCTTTTTGAGTGATTTTTCACTCTTTCACATTTAGAGAGTATGTTTGTGTTGAATGACAGTTTAAGGGATCTAAAATGAGCGTTTATTGGGTTTCGACAGTTTTTTTGTGGGACATGAGAGCACCTCAGACCTATCGAATTGCATTCTGAATACGAAGCATGTCTTTCTGATATCAAATAATTTTCATGTTTTGAAAATCACAATATAATACAAATTTTATGACAAATTATAAAAATTTGATATTTTTCAAATTTTTGATATATAACAGTCCTCGAAGTAAATTATATAAATCTAATGACATATTCCTAAAGTGTATGTAGCAGGGAGGAAAAGCCGACGGTTAATTGAAAATTTTGACCTTTCATATTGAAGATATGGATTTTTTTCCCAAAAAGACCTATTTTTTTTTTGGTGTTTTGGGAAAAACAATACGAAAGGTCAAAATTTTTAATTGATCGTCGGCTTTTCATCCCACCTACATACACTTTAAGTATAAATCATCAGATTTATAAAGTTTACTTCAAGTACTGTTAAATATCACAAATATCAATTTTTAATGATTTGCCATAAAATGTGTATTGAATTGCGAATTTCAAAAAATCAAAATTATTTGATATCAGAATGACATTCTTCGTATTCAGAATGCAATTCAATATGTCTGGTGTGCTCTAATGTCCCACAATAAATACTGTCCAAACGTTCATACCCCAGCCCTTAAATCTACTTTGCTTAACATTATATGACATTTGCTTTTATAATCTTACAGCATATCGAGTAGTTGAGGACATGCTTAAATTAACAACAGCAGTATCGGATGAGAGTAAATCAGACGAAGATCCCAAGGAACGCCTCCTGGCTCCAGAGGTAGTACTACTACGACTTGATCATCATGTTAGACCTAAACTAGTCCATACTGCTAAAGAATCTGCTATAAAGAAGATATTAGTCTTTGCTAATGCTATGAATGCCATGAACCTTATACGACAGGTAAATATAAGTACATTATAATGTAACTATTGTGCCCGTCAAATTGTTATAATTATTTCATTATCTTGTGTTAGACTGCGGAACTCAGTCCTCAATGATAGTCAGTCACTTATCTTTTGGTCGTTATATGACATCATTTGAGGACTGAGTTCTTACCATACATTTTCCGAGGTGCAGTTTCAGACAATAGCTTGGGATTATTGGGGCAGAAGTTATCTTTTGAATTCTTTCATGACCACTGAAGCATAGTCACGCCTGTCAAGGACACTCGGCGTGAATTGAAAGACCATGTCACTCGCCACAAAAGAATGTCAAAGGTCATACGACACCAATTTGGTGTCTTTCCGCGCCTCGAAATATGATGCTTAAAGTCTATGACTGATCTTGTGTATCGTAATGCCATCTTTATAGAAGGTGGTTATTAATCAGTGTCGAAGAATTGGTTTTCATATGAGAGTGGCCCTCTATGGATGCAACTGGAACGAATCGATACGGTCAGGAGTTTGTTTCCTACTCTATTAGGTACTGACCGTTACCTATTGACAGCTTAACGTTTAACGTTCCTCCGAAGGAAGGACCACTCTCATCGTTCATTTACCAATTCAAAATATACAGTGGGGAGAGCGGAAGTCTGTATGTACATTTATTCAAAATAAGTATTTCGTAAAACGTTGCAGAATGTCGAACCATACAAAGTGTCCCAGAAAAATAATTCCGGGTAAATTTGGACATAAATTGAGAAATGGGTACCAGAAGTAAACAAAAAGCAGAATCTAGCCCATTTCATTCTGCATCTTACGCGCAAATTATACTTGAATCGGTTAACTGTTGCGACGAAATGAGCGATTACGAAACCCATGCGTCAATTCATTTCATTCTAAGTTTGAAGGAAAGATCGCCCAGGACAGTGTTCACGAGTGGTTAACATGCCCATAGCCAATAGGCATTATATTTTGTTTGGTGAAATGCTTTTCGTTGTTTTTAAACGACCTGTTTCTTGCAAAACATTAATTTATGTTTTGTTGAAGCATTTCACATGCTTACCACTAGTAAATATAATGTGTTGAACGATCGTTCAAACTTGGAATGCAATGAAATCGGCCGTATCACATACTGACGTATTTGCAAAATACACATTTCGAGAAAATCGAACTTGAAAATCTAGCGATTTTCATTTCCTGCATTATCTTGATTAAAATATTATTGTCGATTAAAACCAGGTTAACAGTAATGCAAATATACCATAATTATTTTCAATATAATTCACTTGTCACTATCAGAGCATAACTTATTCTGCAAAAAAATCAATATTAAATAAAATACGTCACGTGTTGAAAAGGACTAATGTCAATTTCGGCGTTCAAATGACAAATACGTCAGTATGTGAAACAGTTGCGTAAATACGTCAGTATGTGAAAAGGACAATACAGCAATTTAGCCGTGCAATGACAGAGTCGCGCAAATACGTAGCGCAAATACGTCAGTATGTGAAACGGCAAATTGCAGATACGATATACTGGGATTGCGCAGTATAGGTGGTCGGCAAATACGTCGTTATGTGATGCAGACATTTCAAGGTTTTGTAAATACGACATAATTAAATTAATTAATATCTTACTAATTAAGCCACTTTGAGGCATGGTTTTTTGTGAATATAATAGAGTAGAACATAACAAACTACTATACTAACAGTCTCAAAAAAATTTTAAATGTCGAATAATGTCAGTATGTGATACGGCCGACGGAATTGCCGCATGCGTTATGTAATCGTTCATTTATTCGCAATCAGTCAACCGATTCAAGTAAAATTTGCGCTTAAGATGCAAAATATGATGGGCTACACGCTGCTTTTTAAATGTTTTTTTTATTTTTATTTTCTCGGACACCCTGTAAATGCATAATACCCAATTCCTACTTCATGTACAGATTCATCTTAAAATTCAAGAGTGAAGCAGTCAATTTTCAACAAAATTAAACACGTATATGTAAGCTGTATCTTATTATACAATCGCATAATTATTATTCAATCTTTCTTGAATGGTACAGGTATTAAAATACTAAAAAAAGTATAATAATATTGCCGACGGTGCAGTTCTTTCACAGATACCCTGTATCAGATTTTGTCTTTGTCCATTTACGTTCACCTTTACCATTTACACTGTTTAGTGCATATTAATGTGTGTTTCCAATAATATGCATTTTGATGAATTTTAATGGTGTTCAGGTTTATAAGATCACTAGTGTTCCCCCATCATGGGCTGATATTCTCTGCTTTCATTTGATTTGTGTTGAAGTGCATCTCGCTGAAAAGTGTGGGATTTTGTCAGAGTATTAAAGTATTTACTCGACAAAGTGGAATTTCGTTTAAAATAATTAATGAGTCAATTTTGTGTTCAATCTAAGGCAGTGCTGAAGCAATTATTCGCATGATCTGATATGGATTCAAACCGACGTACTGTTTTTTGGAGAAGAATAAAGTGTATTTCAAACAACATTACGATGATTTCAATTTAAATTAATTATATTTATTGTGAGAAAACATTGATTTTGAATTTATTCGTGATCTCGATTCGTACATTAGATTATGATAAACGTGCGGCTGAAAAGCTTAACTCAGTTAACCACGTGCGTTGATTGCATCAATTCTGCCTCACATCACGGATCATATTTATTATTAAGATGGTTTATTAATTATTAGTTTTGACAGGAGTAGACACATTTGTGGTATAATGCTAAATAATGAATTGCGAACAAAACATTAGGAAAAAAACGGCTGTCACGGTTCTAATATAATTATGATTATAAAATAAAACTGCACCCATAAACATCATTGTAAACATTTTCTCAAAACAAATTGTCATTGTTATTCCTCATAAAAGGTATTACCATTTTGTTAATGTAATTAAAACTCTTTGGTGTATAATTATATAAAATGTTCTTAAACAAATTCAAGGAAAGGTGACGTGTTAGTAACTCAACAGGGATTGTGGCAACTACTTTTTGCCATATTTATGATCAGTTACTAACAGCGCCATCTACGTCAGCTACCAACAGGAAGCAACAGACGAGAAAGGTCAAAGCTAATCATTCAATTTGACAAAGTGCTGTGATACAGCACGAAACGTCATTGATATATGTCAACATCACCTTTTCTTGGATTTGTTTAAGAACATGTTATATAATTGAATATATGAATACAAAAGCCACACAAGTCCATACTGTGGCCAAATTGATTTAAGCATGGGAATTTGTTGCTATGCATAGGCCTGTCATATGTATGAAAAAACAACTCAAATTCATCCACTTTGTCTATTGAGCATGTGAAAAATAGCATGTATGAAAGAACCACCCAAGTCCATGATTTGAGGTTTGTAACACATTGATTGAAATCCAGTATGTACAAAAGTCCACTTGTAACACATTTCATTGCTTCAGAGTGACTTTTGAAAAAAAATGGGTTTAATAAAGGAAAGTGTGTGGTTTATATTACATGGCAGAATGCTTATCAACATTATACATAGGCCTACCTGTGTGCTTTATTTTGTATTATCTTACTAGTGGTAATCTCATTCAAACATTGTTGTCATTGTATATGATTCAAAAAACCACCCAAGTCCAAAATTTAAAATGAACCCCACGAAGTCCCTGAAATGCTAATCGTCATACTTAATACAGTTTAACCCACTCATTTGCACGTAAAACTTACCATATTGACCAGGTAAATATAACCGAAGGAATTAAAATGATACACGTGTTTTTCTCTCAAAATCACTTCCCATGGACTTGGGTGGGTTTTGTATTCATGTATTCAATTGTATTTGCACAATCCTGGTGAATCTGTTTGCAGTCTTTGGTGTGTATATTTAAAGGAATATGTCTTGGGAGAAAACTCGGTTTTAAAGACGCTTTTAACAAAGGCAATGTTTCTAGACCTTTATACGATCAGGCATTGAAACGTTTATATTAAATAACGTTTTGTCAAACGTTTGGTATTCATTTTAATAACACACTGCATATCTATATTAATTGGTTAATTTACTTTGCGATTCCGAAGTAAAATAAATATCCTACTGCTTTTTTTCTATTAAAGCACTTCAGTCTTTGTATAAGATATGCACATTATGTTTTAGACCACAATGTACATCACAATCGGGTACAAATCAGAAATTTGAGAGCGTCGTTTTGAGCAAGTTGAACAATTTTGCTTTAATTAAAATCCACTTGTGTGAGTGTAACAGGTATTTATCTTCTGGTTTTAGATTACAATGTATTGAGGTTGCACCATGCAAGCCACCTGTCTACACTTCAAACGTTTTCCCGCCTTTTTTTACAATAAAAAAGGAAGCTAATGTAGAAAAACCATTTAAACTGATGAGCAGGTGTGCGATACTAAGCAGCGTGAAATGGGTCGGATGTGTTATTTTAAATCTTTGTCTTCTGATGACGAATTACTTTCATCAATGTATGGTTATTTCGGGATTGGTTCGGATAGAATGACAGAGTGTGTTGGGAGTAGGTCGGAAATGAATGTGTGCTTGCTAGCTAATAGCGTGTATGTATGTCGCTTACCAACTCAAAAGTTTAAATTAAACAAAATATCAGGTGGTTTTTACTTGGGAAGACGTCCTTATTGTAACGTGAATTTGAGAACATTGCGTTTATAGAGCTGAAGTTGGCCAAATAATAATAGGAACCTCGTTTTAAACATCCCGTAAGAAAAACATAACTATACTTTTGATTTTATGATTATACATCCAAAAGCTTAAAATATCTAGTCACTCGTTCCATTGTACTGCATTTATGTAAAACGAACTTTTAACTCAAATTCTCTTGATATGTTTTTAGGAAAAGGAAACTTGTTATCCTCTGTTTTATAGATGAGTGAAATTGAGTGACGTTATAATTTAGACGTATTTTTTAAAAGGTTAATGGCCCGATGGACTCCAATTTGGCACATGGTGTTTTCCTTACATGGACGCCTTTCACCAAATCAGTTCGATTCCAAGTTTTGAGGTAAATTGATCAAGCGGTTTAAATTTCAGAAGCAAAAACGTATAGACGAATCCAATTTCACGCATTCCTACACCTCAATGGCAGCCATTAGCTGGGTCCCCGTCGGCTCTATCTCACCTAAAATGTGAAATGATGCGGCCTTGGAGTGTATTTTAAACTGCATTCTATCACCCGTGTTACACGTAGACAAAAGAATGGTGACAGTTTACAACACAAAAGAATCTAACATCGAATTTTAAGCGGGTTTGATCCACCCAATTGGGCACTCACAACACCAGTTTGGTTCATGCGGGGACCCAATAATGGCCGACCAAATCCTGACCATGACTTGGCTCATTGGATTCGTCTATATCATAATACCCCGTTGACAGGTGGTACTCCACCATGGGGGGCTGCCACTGAAAGGAAACATATCTCATATTATAGCGTTTTGCTGGAGCTATGAGAAAAATAGGAGCTCTCTTCAGATGCCAAAATCTTCATTTTGATAGGGTAAAGTGTGAGCTAGTGGGGATGAGGTTGTCAATCGGATCACCCAACCAAATTAGTTCGATCTGTCGATCGATCATCAATGCTTGGTCGATGAAATATCAATTAATTGATTATTGTTAATTGTAATAACAAACGGATGTGTGCATGTAATGATGTTAACCAAAGATACAAATTTACCACTATATCAAATTAATTAGTTGATAGTTCATTTTATAACAAGTATCGGAAGCCGCATCGAAGGTCGATCCAAAGATCGAGCACCTTTTGATTGTGCTGCCTAATTAGGCTTGAATCAGGAAAAATAATATTTTGTACAATGTCGTATTGAACCGACAAACAAAATTGAAAGACGAAATTGAAAGCATAAAAGTAAAAGCAAGTTGAGCAATATCACAGAAAAGGGTTTTTTTTTTTCTATCGAAGCACTATAACCATGATAACATACACTGAACCAAACACAATAAATGTACACCTGCGTCCATCGTACGTGACAGATGACTGTTTTACACAACGACCATGCGACACTCGTATATTTTATTTGTTTAGAATTGTTAATTTTTTACTGAATTATTTCTTTATTCATTTTAATTGTTTATTTTAGGTACCATGGCAGGGTCCCGGTCATTTTCGGTTATCAATGTGGCGAGCCAATAAAGAATAGTGTCGATTTTATGATCAAACTATATAAATATATATAATGGTGTTATAATTTATTTTCAATTTTCTGTGGTATAGGCTTCGGTGTACGGGATGACTATAGGTGAATATCAATGGGTACTAGCGTTGCAGGTAAGTTATCACTAACGGGTAAATTGCGGAGTATGGACATATTTATTCTTAAGTTTTCATTTTTTTTTCTATACATTTTATTCTTTTTTCCTTTGTTTTTAAAGGCATATAATCCGTATTATTTTGAGAACATCAATTTTTCTCTGAAAGACCACATTACTCGACGGGTTAAAATATACCTTGAAATTATCAAAATTGTACATTTTTTTGTTTGAATTGAGCTAAATACTATGGTACAATGATATGCTGTGATTAGGGATTTGCTACATTGCGGTCATAAACATCTCAAAAAAAGTAACTAACCTTAAATATTTACCATTATTCAAAAACGAGTGATTGTATTACAAATCTGTAAAATGCGTTGGAAGCAGAATTTATTTCTGCACATTTTGACACCTCATTTGTAGCAATTGACTAAATATTGACGTCACAGCGTACATTTAAATAAATGTAGCCCAAGATTTGAAAGTTGCAGTAAATTGTATTGATTTTGTATTCAGTGTAATGGAAGGAAATCTGTGTAATGATATCTGAGTGTTTTTGCATTGCAAACATTTGTATGTAAGTGCAACTTTCAAATCTGGACCTCACTACATTAAATCATGGAAGTAATACACATGGAAGCTGGTCAAATACTACATCAAAGTGAGTATCATACTTGCCGAGATACTGAACAAAAGCAGTACAGGTGAAAGTGGAACAATTGAGTCAACGCATGGCCAACGTGTACCATGTCTAAAATCAAAGTTCCCGCTTAAAAATCAATAGCAGTACGAGGTCCTGACAATGTTATATTACCGCAGTGCATGACTAGTTTTATGAACACAAACAGATTTTATAAAAATCCCTACGTAATGGTCAGAATGCTATCAGTTTAATTTATACAATTTTATTAAAAGTATGTAATTATATGAAAACCTACCGATTAAATGTATATATATGCTAGACCCTCAGATAGCAGTTTTAAAACAGAAAATGAAATGAAATACAATTTATTTTACGCAGAATGTAAAAATAATACCCGACTCTGGAACATTCTGGTCAACAGCAATTTCGGGCAGCCCCGGCACACAAATAGATGCGGGATTAATTTTATAATGTAACGCATGTGCCAAGTGCGCATATCAATTATTACCGCTTTAGATGTAAATGCATGATTTTCAATATTTTGAAGTTTAAGAAAATCTGTAAGTATAGGGTAGAAATCGATATTTTGATTGGATTTCTGTAATTATGGATTACAAATCTAACATCCCTGTCACTTTTTTCCGAATAAAAACAACATACTTGAAACATAATCAAGAAAAACACGATTTTTGCTCATAATAATAAACCTGTAAATAAACGAACTGGCAATAAAGGCGGCAAGTCTGATCCACATCAAAGACACGCTGACTACATTGTTATCACAATAGCTTGATACGTACCCTCTATAGAATGTTACGTAAATAATTCAATAGGTGTTGGATCGACCAGCTTCCATGTCTCTTACTTCCATGATTAAATTGACCGGCGTTTTATTGTTTTCTGGGCTTTCGTATCAAATGAGGTGTCAAAATGCGCAGAAACGCATTTGACAGATTTGTAATACAATAGCCTCTTTCTTAATAATGGCCATTATTTAAGGTGGGTTAGTTACTTTTTTTGAGATGTTTATATCAAACGTACACGATTAATATACGCTTAATACGGAGGACATTGTTTAACTTCTTTGAGCATGTTTCCGTTTTGAATATTTACACGTGTTTTTATCTTTTTGATTTTATGCAAATTTTTATCATGGTAGTGGATTTTAATATCTAACCTGTTCTCGTTGTCGTCTCCATCATGCCATAATGCTGTATTTATACTCCAGTCGCTAGAGAATATAATATTGATTGAAATCTCACCAATGAGCTTGTTTGTGTCTGCTTGTTTTGGAAAGGTGGGCTGGGTTCATTCGTCCATATGTAATCACTTCTCAGGGAAAATGTAAGGAATCGGCCATGTTTACTATAACCTTTTGCCTAGAAACATTTTGCCTAGCAATATTTTTTACAGGTGCAAATTTTATGGTGCACATGAAAGAAGGAAGTCTTTAGATTACTATTGAGCATGCTCAATTTTGCCAGCTGATAGGATATTCTTCAAATTGGCTTGTTCATGTAACGATGCATTTTAGCCCAATTTTAATTTCTTTGGGGAGGGGAATTCGAGCAGACCGTGTTGACCGATTTTCCTATCCTTTTGCGGAGGTATTTACAGAACCTTGAATATAAGGCCAAAAAAAAATTGTTTGTTTGTCCACGTCCGACCGACCGTGTACCCTGGTCCCGACCGTGTCTTTTTTTTTTTTTTTTTTTTTGATTTTTTTTTTAATTTTTTTTTTTTTTTTTTTTTTTTTTTTTTTTTTTTTTTTTTTTTTTTTTGGTATCGATGGGACATCTTATAAAACAGTGGTTAGTGGTTGAAGAAAGAAAATGCAAAGAAAATGAACAGTATAACATGCAGAACCATCTCAAGAGTTAAACCAGTAAAGTGCTGTGTGTTTTGACTTATTTACCAGTCTTCAAATTGTCAGTTTCAAGTGCAATATCTGTAAAAAAAAATTTTTTTAATCCGACCTACCGACCCAACTGTTTCATAAGCCTCTATGGACAAACAAACAATTTTTTTTGGCCTAATAAGCATGATGCTAGATGTTTGCGACTTCGGAATGCAACGAAGGCATTTTCGAACCTCGACAATACAGAAAATTCTACCTGATTTTAAAGCCTCGTACACTTCTATTTCGCACATATTATTTTGTCACTCTGAATTAAATAAAATTCTAATATTTTAGGCGAAAAAATACCATCCTACATGTTCATATTCGATTTAAGGTAATAATAAACTAATTTTAAAATATCCATATTGTAAGATTCATGGGAGCCATATTTTGTACATTTTCCCACTGCAACGAGTTTTTTGGTACAAATCTCCCGACAAATCTATGTACTATCATAATTATTGTAGGTGGTATACAGAGGCCGAACGGTTAAACGTCTTTCAGGGTAGAACTATTAGAATTTGTCAGGGTAAAATTATTAACCTTCGTTATATTGCTCTGGATTTAAAGAGTGCCGGGTGTGGTGTTTCCCTGGACAAGCCCAGTGCATGTTGGGAAGGAGGAAAAGGCTTTACTGGGTCAAATGTACTCATTAATTACACATCTAAGTATGCATAGTATTTTTTTAGATAATTTATAATTTGCAAGTCAATTTTTATTATGTAATTTCTTAAGAGACTTGTTTGGTACGCCCTTGGGCCACCGTGCCAGACTCGACAGGGTATGTTTTATGTTGACTTTCAAATTATACATTATTGGGCATATCAGTCCTTTTTATTCAGTGACCTCAATATAAAGGTCTACTTCATCCCCGTCTTTGTTTATTCTGTACTTGAATCAAATTATTAACATGTTATTACAAAAATACTTTGCAATACGGTATAGTGCCTACAGCCTTTGACGCAAGGTATACATTCTCTAAAATGGCCAGCCTTGAATCAAGGCTAGGGTTTAATTTACAAGTTGAATGGTATGCAAGTTAAGTACAATCAAGTCATACTCGACAAAAGCGTATAAATTGAAAAGGCAAATGTAGACCAAGCTCGGCTTACCCATTTGATGTTAATACCAGCAGATTATCGTCGGTCTTCTAGTCAGATTAGAGCAGGGGATCCAAAACATTTGGGTCGCAAAATGTGGAGTCACTAGACTAAATCGGAAATAAGATTGAAAATGTTGTAATATATAAACTCCTTATCAAAAGTTTCGAGGTTTGTTTTCATATTTCTGTCTGAAATTATTTGCAACATTATCATATCTAGCCGCAGTTTGTGGCCCTCGCGGATTTAGCGAGCGCGTATAGCGCGAGACGCCACCTCTCTGAATAGTATACTAATAGCAACAAAGCCCGGCGCAATCTCTCTGGAAAGTATACTAATAGCAACAGAGCCCGTGCTAGTTCATATCGTGTTGCATATCAATGGACAGCTGATACCTTCAAAGAAGACGATGCATTATTTTCAAATTGGGGTCGTGACCTGGGTCGTGAGTGCTCTGAGCTGAGCTGAACATGTAGACAAATTAATGACGTCATGTTCTAAAGACAAAAGTTGGGATCCAATGGATATTTTACCGTGTTTTAAAAATAATATTCTCTCATGATTAGAAGTTGTCCATTGTTATTTCTTTTTCAATATAAAATGTTATTAATCTTAATCCCTAAACCAGGGTGCTGATCTATATAAAATATACAAGGGTCCACTATATTGAACCCTGCGGAACCCCCGTGCACATTTTGATCATTATACTACTATTAATGATACAAGAGTCTGCCATCATGCATTCCTAATCCCAAAAGCAGCACCATCCTGATCAATTATAAACTCACACATTGGATCACATTAAAAATCTGAATGTCTTTTTCATGCATCATGCATCAACCACTGCTACTTGGTGTTTCACCATTCTGCACTCTTTCACACTTATCCTACTTCGCACAGATGGGCAATGAACAAGAAGATGACTTCACGGTTTGTTTTGAATCCTTTTTTCCCTTCTTTTGTCTACATCTATAGTATTTCTTACCAGTGGCATAAGTAGTTGACCTGTATTGTAGTTATCTTCCTCTCTCGTTAAGGGATCTGGAATGAGCGTTTTGAGCGTTTCGACAGTATTTTTTGTGGGACATGAGAGCACATCAGACATATCGAATTGCATTCTGAATACGATAATATTTTTCACATTTTTGATATATAACAGTCCTCGAAGTAAATTTTATAAATCTAATGATATATTTTAAGTGTATGTAGCTGGGAGGAAAAAGCCGACGATCAATTGAAAATTTTGACCTTTCATATTGAAGATATGGATTTTTTCCCAAAAAGACCTAATTTTTTTGGTGTTTTGGGAAAAAAATTCAAATCTTCAATATGAAAGGTCAAAATTTTCAATTGATCGTCGGCATTTCATCCCACCTACATACACTTTAAGTATAAATCATCAGATTTATAAAGTTTCCTTCGAGTACTGTTAAATATCAAAAATATCAATTTTGCCATAAAATGTGTATTGCATTGCGAATTTCAAAAAATCAAAATTATTTGATATCAGAAGGACATTCTTCGTATTCAGAATGCAATTCGATATGTCTGATGTGCTCTAATGTCCCACAATAAATACTGTCCAAACGTTCATATCCCAGCCCTTAATGACATCAATGCCCATGGTAAAATGGTGTATCACTCATAAGTTACTTCCTTTTGACGTAGATTTGGTTAACTGTTGTCAATGACTCTTACGTGGAAGAGGTATGTAACATGTAAAAACAATAAAAGGAAGATGTGCCATGCAGTTAATTAAGGTGGTACTACACCCCCTGATAAATTCTGTGACTAATTTTGCATTTTTCTCACAAAATAGCTTCACACTGGTAACAAAAGTTATGTATATTATAGTGGCAAAGAATCCAATTACTTCACTGAAATTTCAGTGATCCAAGATAAGCGGTTCATTATGTTAAGTAATAGGGTATATATAGCGGTACCTCTTTTCTTATCATAAATAACGTACCGCTTGTCTTGTATCACTGAATTTCCAGTGAAGTAACTGGATCCCTTGCATCTATAATATAGATAACTTTTGTTACCGGTGTGTTATCACTTTTTGAGAAAAATGCAAAAATAGCCACAATTTTATCGAGGGGTGTAGAACCACCTTAGGCCATGGTAAAAGAGAAATACATTACTTTTAATATCTGTGTAAGTTACAAGCTTTTTCCACGTGAGTTAATTAAACAGTTAACCTCAACCATTGCAAAAGGAAGCAGATTGTTAGTAATATTACTTCCCAGTGGGCACACAGGTTAGGATTTCGACGTTGTATCAACGTTGATATAACGTCAGGTGTGCCCATTTGGGTATACTGTGTCTCGTCTCAAGTTGAAAGTAACGCCATGTTGGATTTTGTAGAGGCAGACTCGAATCAAGGCGTTTACATTGGTGCGTAGCCAATCGCGAGATTAGGTTAGCGCGCGATTTGGAATCTGTCACTACGAAATGGCGTTACTCTCAACTTGAGATGAGACAGAGTATAGAAGATACGCCTTTTTACTAATATTTGGAAGACAGTAAAAGTACAAATTCATGTCACTGATTCGAGGAAGGTTTCAAATGTTGCAATTTAAAAATGAAGAGCAGTTGGACACAAGGAACATCCAAATTTAGAAAATAACATTTTTTGTCCATAATAATCCATAAATGTCCAGATAGACAATCAAGGTTTGTAATTCTGACAATAAAATGTCTTTGATAATATCCACTTTTTATGGGTAGAATAACCCACGTTGATTCACGTTATCCACGTTAAGTCACGTTATTCACGCTAATTCACGTTATCCCACGTTATCGTTGATCGTTAATTCATGTTATCCATGTTTATCAACTTATGGGGGTACTACACCCCTCGATAAATTTGTGTCTATTATTGCATTTTTCTCAAAAACTAATAACACAGTGGTAACAAAAGTTGTGTATATTATAGGGACAAGAATCCAATTACTACACTGGAATTTCAGTGACCCAAGACAAGCGGTTTGTTATTTATGATAAGAAATAAGGTATCGCTAGGATGTACCTCATTTCCTATCATATATACTAAACTGCTTGTCTTGAGTCACTGATATTTCAGTGTAGTAATTGGATTCCTTGCCCCAATAATATGCATAACTTGTGTTACAGTGTGTTATTATTTTTACCACAGTGGTGTAGTACCCCCTTAATTGGCTGTTTGGACATTTTATGAGCAAAAATGTACTTTTCTGGACTTGGCTGTTCCTGATGGTACCACGCACGATTTCCTGTACGTATGGTGTATCTTGGGCGTACGAGGATCTATTCACGTTGATTAACACATCATATAAATAATTTATTGCTTAATAAAATAGGTTGTCACTGAACCCCGGCAATGAACACCACTAACTTGAGTCACGCTTGTCTTAAATTAGGGAGGAGTATTATATCTTCGTTCGTGTACGCGGCGCTAGTTTATACGCGTTCAACCAATCAGCATGCCTGAATGTAGTAAAGTTGTACGTCACGCGTACAAGTACCGCGTATTGTTTTCTACTGTCTCCTACTTATGCCACTGCCTCTTAACAATCTATAACAAATCGACATGTTTAAGTTTCTTTACGCATGCTCATACCTTTGCAGTCAATGCGGAATGTTTTTCATGTCGACTTATCGAACAACTTCTGCGTCCACCTCACAAAGTAGTTCATAACCTGTCGATAGAATCCACGCTTGCACACATTTTCCCATAGCATGAAATACACATGTATGATTAGTGCTTTTTTGTTTATGGGATGGGGTATGAACGTTTGGACAGTATTTATTGTGGGACATTAGAGCACATCAGACATATCGAATTGCATTCTGAATACGAAGAATGTCCTTCTGATATCAACTAATTTTGATTTTTTGTTGAAATTCACAATGTAATACACATTTTATGGCAAATGATTAAAAATAGATATTTTTGATATTTAACAAAAAAAATTAGGTCTTTTGGGGAAAATAATCCATATCTTCAATATGAAAGGTCAAAATTTTCAATTGATCGTCGGCTTTTCCTCCCAGCTACATACACTTTAAGAATATTTCATTAGATTTATAAAATTTACTTCGAGGACTGTTATATATCAAAAATGTGAAAAATATCAAATTTTAATAATTTGTCATAAAATCTGTATTATATCGTGAATTTCAAAAATCAAAATTATTTGATATCAGAAAGACATTCTTCGTATTCAGAATGCAATTTGATAGGTCTGAGGTGCTCTCATGTCCCACAAAAAATACTGTCGAAACGCCATAAACGCTCATTCCAGATCCCTTAAGGGTGTACATTGAAATATTAGCTGTGTTTGTCAATACAATCCATAATGCCGTAATATTTCACATAAAGCCGGGGCACGTAATAAGAATTCCCAATTTCTTATTTCTCGACCCAAGGGCTAAAAGCAAAATTGTACAATTCCTTTTTCGGGATTGGCCTTTCTTTTCCTTGCTCTTTTTCTTCATTCTGTTTCTTTCTAGTTTTCTCTTCATACAGGCCAATATGCTTATATATAAAGCTTTAAGCTTGGCTTGAGCATTTTGCTTTAGCCTGGTCCCATCAGGACCTAAGTGCGTGTACACCCGGACCGACTGGTTAAACAAACAAACTACATTGTGTGCGGTATAATGAAAATAACGATGGCGCATTAAAAAGGATTGCTACTGACGGCACTTGCTAAACTTCAAACAATACCCTTCTGTTTCAGTTTAATTTTACCTGTATAGCATTGCTTGATCCATAACAATAGAAGCCTGTAACGCGCAATTATAATTTTAGATTACGAAACTAGTATAAATGTTAAAAGGAGAATGAAAAACTCAATTAGATAGTACTCTTTTGCATACAACTACATAAAAGTGTCGCGACATTGCTGAAAAAAGAATTCCGCAAACTGTAGTTGAGCATTGATCCAATATCTTGGCGATTTCACATGACGTACTGCATGGAAATGTTCTTTGCGTGAAATAAGTAAGATTGTGTTAATAGATGGGATGGAAGGTGTCACTTGTGGTGACATCAAGCGCCTATTCAGTTCTTAAGGGGTACTACACCCTCGATAAATTTTTGTCTATTTTTGCATTTTCTCAAAAACTAATAACACAGTGGTAACAAAAGCTACGTATATTATAGGGGCAAGGAATCCAGTTACTACACTGGAATTTCAGTGACCCAAGACAAGTGGTTTGTTATTTATGATAAGAAAAGAGGTACCGCTAGAATGTACCTCATTTTCTATCATATAAACTGAACCGCTTGTCTTTAGTCACTGAAATTTCATTGTAGTAATCGGATTCCTTGCCCCAATAATATACATAACTTTTGTTATCAGTGTGTTATTATTTTTTGAAAAAAATGCAAAAATAGTCACGAATTTACCACAGGGGTGTAGTACCCCCTTAAACAATGGCGGAAAGACGGGAATTTGAATGCAGAGATAAAGAAACTTTAGTCCACACAATGTCCAGATGGTGTCAAATGAATTTTAAATGGAATGAACAAATTATGCAGCTCCATCTGAATTTCATACACACTCTGATAAAGATTCAATCCGAATCTTCCACTGAGGGAGAGTGAGTTTCAAATGGAGCTGCTAATGTGTTATTTGCATTTGAAATTCATACTCCCCCTGTGGAATATATTCCAAAATCTTCCACAGGGGTATTGCGGATTTTAAATGGAATAGCCCGTACCAGGATAATGGTGGTCAGAGAATGATTCATGGATGTGTTGGGTGAAAAAAAATCACCAGCCTTAGAACACAAAGATCATTCAAGGTGTGGATGACTTAGAAGTAAGAAATGTCACGTGGTTTTCCAGTACGACACCGGGTGACATTGAATCGCACCAAATATATTGCAGAAAAAATTTAGAGAGCATTGTATATAAGGCATTGGACATTTTTCTTCGTCTTTCCGCCATTATAAGCACTATCATTTAATATGCGCATGATGTCAGCACAAGTGACACCTTCCATCCCATTTATTAGCCTAATCTCACTTATTTCAGCAAAGCATATTTCCATCCATGCAGTACGTCACGTGACATCGACAGATATCGATAAATGTTCAACTTACAGTTTACAGAATTTTTCTTTTTCCGGCAATGTTCCAGTACTTTTGTATAGTGTGTGTAGAGCACCAATTTGATAGACTTTTGTAGGTTAGCTCCAGAGTTAGCTGGAACTCTCTAACAGTAATGCATGGTATATAATAAGAAACGGAATTTGTAAATATAAGGGAAGGGAAATATATAGACATAATAAATTGTGATCTATATAATTATGTTTTCCTTATTAAAATTAGTATTGATTTTCACTTACTGGCGAATAGTAGGTTACAATAAACCGTGTATATAAACAGTATGCTTCGGCTATATTTATAAATATGTATTTATAAATAAGCATGTGACCACCTCAGCGCTGCCATAACAGCTTGTGGACAGTAAGTCTCGAAGTGACCTTCTACATAGCGGGTGGCCTTCCTTTTCGTTTGAATGCAAAAGCGGTAAACAACACGAGACAACTGTGCAGCTAAATTGTCTATTTTGTTCAACTTTGTGATTATTGTAAACGTTTCCGTCGATAAACATTTTATCCGTCGACAAATACTTTCAAAATGCTGTTTTTGAAAACACATTACAAATGCGTTTTATAATTTTGCTATTCAATTAATACTTAAATTTGATGGTATTTATCTTAAGAGTTTCTATCCTTTTCAATTTCATGATGATTTGGTCACGCTTGCTGGTTTTGGTATGTCGTGCCCATGGGTCACGTGCGTATGTTTAAATACATATTTATAAATATAGTCCAAGGTAGCTGATAAAAAGAACTTTAGATTGCCGAAAATAATATAAAGAATCGGTTTATAATAATTTGTTATTTGTCCGTATGCGATATTCACAACGATTTGACAATATTGACTTCATTGAGAAGAAGTAATATAGTTTAGCCGAAACTAATGCATATCAAAATTCACCAGACACTGCAATTATTAGAGTATGAAATTGTTTCCTGAACAATTATATTGTTTTAAGTATTATTTTCCTTCTGGTTTGAAACCTTAATCGCTAACGTAATATTTGGTTGTCATTTTAGGAGCTGGACGAATCCATATCTACTCTTGGTACACCACCACCAGATCTACAAGGGAATAGCGTAAGTTTTACTTACATATGGGTGTTACTCTATACTACCATGCAAATGTGTTTTAATTCCAACTGGCAAAGCAGACTGTGTTGTTGTTTTATTGACTTCACTATTAAATACTCTTCTTTTAATACTCCCACTAAGCTAAAATAACAGTGTGTATACTTTTACAAAGATGTAAACGTTTCAGTTACCTACCGTGAAGGCGGTAACTATGCTAAAACAATGTTTTAGGTACACATTATAAAAGTTCTATGTGAGATAACTTTAACATGCGGCATTTTGTGACCAGGCAAGTGACCGGTTATGTTTATTACTCACTAGTATAGACGAATCCAACGAGCCAAGTCATGGTCAGGATTTGGTCGGCCATTATTGGGTCCCCGCAACATCAAACTGGTGTTGTGACTGCCCAATTGGGTGGCTTAAAGCCGCTTAAAAATCGATGTTAGATTCTTTTGTGTTGTAAACTGTCATCATTCTTTTGTCTACGTGTAACACGGGTGATAGAAAGCAGTTTAAAATACCCACCAAGGCCGCATCATTTCACATTTTAGGTGAGATTGAGCCGACGGGGACCAGCTTTGCCTGCCATTGAGGTGTACAAATGCGTGAAATTGGATTTGTCTATAGCTAAGGACACACATTCTTCTTCATTGTTGCGTATAACCGGTACAATCGCAAAGTTTCAAGATCAACTACGAGCATCATTCAAAAGGTTCTGCCTCCAAACCCATATCTCAGATTCTACAAGTAGCAGCCCTGTCATGTTTCCTCCGACTACAACCTAGAGTCTTGTCTAGCTAGCTTTTTCATTTGTTGTAGACAATTTGGCAAAAGTTAAATCACGATTCAGTACCGCGGATATTTAGAAAATCTGTACATATTATCTACAAAGAAGACCAAATTGATCTGCCAATAAAATACCATTTGGTCACCTCCTTACTGACATTATTAGGGATGAAATCAAAACTCAACCGCCGGTTCCGAGCGATTCCGTCCGGTTACCATTGTTTAGAACAATAGCAACTGGACAAGCTTTGATTTCGTCCCATAAAGGACATTGAAAATTATGTAAAATGACAAAAAAAACTGCTGCACCCCAACAATACCGCGGATTTCTAGCAAAATTAGCTATTTCGTTTAAAATGCACACACCCCTGTGAACTTGTGTGTTAATATCCAGGTGAAAAATATTGTGTTGAAATTTATTTGTACTTTTTACTTTATTAAGTACAGTTGGATTTAACACAATTTGACATCAAATGAAAACATTTATTTGTACTTTTAACTTTTTGTGGATGAAATTGGTTGGATTCCAAATCAGTGTGGTTTTTAAATGGAATATCCCATTTAGACCAGATAATGATTTTTTTAATGACTGGACTGTAATCGTGGCTTACTTTTAATCGACTTTTTTCAACTTTACAGGATATTAGTGAGCATGGAGTACGATTCTTTAATGGGTCTCCTGGAATTATGACGATGATAAAACAACACGTTGTTTTGAGAAACTACCCGGATACTTATCGTGAAGCGTGGAAAGTACTAGCACCCGATCTTGAGATACAAGAGAATACAAATTTCTCACACTTTCCCGCGGACCACTTTGGAACCTTAGATGTAAGTCAATATTTTGAACTGTACTTTAATAACCCCATGAGAACTACCTGCCGATTGGCCAAAAAGAACTTTTCATTATCAATTGGCCCAATCAGCAACATTGTTAGAACAATTTCACCACGCAAAAAATTGGGAGTGAATTATTGGCAAAGGTCCATTCTGATTGGTGATAAAAGTGAAGATATCATGTAATTGACCAATCAGAGGCAATGTTAGATCGACAGGTAGCGACAGCACACCTGTGATAGAAGCACACGGGAACAAATACAGTAATGTTTGTAAACAAAGGAATATGATGTCTTTTACGACAGTGTATTTGTTTGCCATAACTTGGTGCTTTGAAGTGATTTAAAGCAGCTCCTGATCTTATTTGCATGCATCGCATAGTATATATAAAAAGTGTACAGGCCGAATTGCTATAAATAAAACAAATAAATACATGAGTACAATTCACCTATCTGCAAACTGAGTTGCTAAATATTAAAAGACATCTTGTAATCATGTATATTATTAGTACTCTGTTTCATTATTTTACAGTTTCAAGCAGCTTATTTGTACGATGCAATACAAATTTTGACGCCCGCCATCTCTAATGTGGTTCAAAGAGGGCAGTGGACCGACCGTAATACAGGCACGTGTTACTCAGAGTCACCAGACGAATGGAGAACTGGTAGAAGAATTGTCAGGAAAAATCTGAAGGTTTGTGTTGACATCAGTTTCTATGACATGAACAATTATATTGTTTCTTGAATCAATTGCAACCTCTGCTGCTCAATTCGTAAGAGTTGGGATTTTTGAGATACAACTGGCTAATGGAAGCCATGTTGAGAGTTTTCTCTTTGGAAATGAGATTATTTTGATCTGTAGTGGTTGTACTTGGCATTTTTTTCACGCGCATTTTGTGACCAGTAATTAGATCATCTATCCCTAAGAGGGGTAGGTACCACAATGAACAGAATATTTTGATTTTTCATTCCCATTATTATAGGCCTCCATAGAAAATGAATGGCACGTAAAAGTATTTAAAATGTATGTATATTATTATTTTTTGCAGAATACTCAAGAACATGGGCTCATCGGACCGATACAATTCAATCACAGAGGCTATAATGACAATATTACAATGGACATAGTTAGCATAGAAAGTCGTAATAATCTGACGAAATCTTGGCACGTAAGTAACCGTTTTCTTTAGCAGGAAAATTGCCGAAAAACGCCCCCCCCCCCAATCAGACCCGGTGCCCCCAAATTATGGTCGGTCCCCCCTGTGATGACATACGCTACGCCACTGTTCTTTAGATTTGTGAACACCTTTCTATCGCCTTTTTCATAGCTACAAATTATAGTATATTTAAAACTAGAAACAAGTTTTGTAATCCTTAATTGACCTTTCCGGTAAATCCCATATTATTTTCTTTGCGGTTAGACCTGAGATGTTGTCATTTGACGTAACGCTGATGTGCACATCGTTTAGCGAACATCGCTACTGCGCATTTCAAAGCCGTGAAGTGCGCAGTAACGATATGCGCATCGGCATCACGATATCACGTGTCAACTCGCAAAGAACTGTGGGATTTACTGAAAAGGTCAATACCACTTACATATTACTATGCAGGAGCGTCATGTCCTTACGTTCCTCCAGGATTGACGCACATGTTGCTATTTATGAAGAAAGGTCTGATAACACCAAAGAAGAAGAGCAAATTTTGATATAGCGTCTTCGTACACTAAAATGAGTTGTGTTCTTTGCATTGCACCATTTGATTATTCAGGGGACATACAATTTCGGTACAGGCAAAATTGGTTATATGTGACGTAAATGGAGAAATAGCCAAAAATCTACCCAGGGTGATTTTATCACAATTTGGGGTTTGTTGCGAATTTGTGATGTTAATAATTTTTAAGACATTTTTCAAGGTAATTCCTACTTTCAACATTGTCAATAATATTTTTAAAGGCCGATATCTCAATTTCCAATTTTATAATACCATAACTTACGAACTCAATATCTTCGCTTTGGAATGTTCGATTTCATTGGAAAAAACAGCGTTGTGGAGCAAAATATCTCTATTATTTAAGATATGTAAAAACCTCAGAATTGATAACCTGCCCAAAAGTGTTTCCTTTGGACATGACACGTCACATATTTTGCCGCCAATTAACTATTTCTGCGGGCCGAGAAACTACCTGTCCACACTGTCAAAAACTTTCTCAAAGTCCACAAAGCTCATTAGAAGTGGAATTTCCTATATAATATTCTGTTTTATGATGTACAAAAAGTACAAACATAATAGCGGCACATATTAATAGAATGTAATCATTGTGGTTTTAAAGTATTTTTGTGGTAATCAGGAGGTTTATCACTCAGAATCTCATATTTGAAAAAAACACTTTCTCCCTCACCAATTCATGAAAATCATTTGGACGAGAACCAAAATATTAATTTTATACGACCTAATAGCACCTATTAGGATGAGACCTTTATCAAAAGCTTATAACAATGGTTTCACCTTGGGTCACCAACTTTTAATACAAGTGCAGAAACAATAAGCAACTAACACAATATGCTTGTATACCGGCTCCTTTAGATACCTTGTAAGTTGTTTTTACTTTATGGACTATTCATCTTTAACTTGTCCCCGTTTTTTCACAGATTGGCACGTGGGATCCAATTAATGAACTTTCACTATCCCGTGGACCATTTACCAGGAGTTTCGATGAATTCATTAAAAATAACACGCTGCGTATTGTAACTATTGTGGTAAGTTTATTTTCTATAAAACAGTACTTATCCCTCACCATACGGGTGTCGACTGCAGACGGCAAATTTCAAATTTTCTTTTAAAATTCTAAAAAATTCAGATTTGTATATTTTCATGACCATATTTGGAATTAGCATGAAAATGCATTAAAATGAGTACAAACAAGCCTAGTATTGGCTATTGGTTTAGTGATTTGGGGGAAATATCCCAAAACAGGGACTTTGATAATGGCCAGCACGCGGAGTATTATTGCCCCTATTGAGTAAAGCGTATGATATCCCCTTGACGTCTCCTGCAGCGGAAGACACTGCGGACATTTTAGCCGCTGCGGAACACACTAGGAACGGCTTCAAAACTCAACAGCCGGTTGCCCACCGGTTCCACATCGGTTTATATTGTTCTAAAAAATGGAACTTGGTTCAACCGCCGGTCAACCGCCGGTCGAGTTTTGAAGGTGCACCCTAGCGGAAATTAATTCTCTGTGTGTGTCACAACTGCAAAACGCCCGTAAGAGGTCCGAGTATAATTAACCTGATTTTTTTCGTTTGTGGAAAATTATCCAGCATTTCATCTGTGCAATGGACTATTCCAGTTCAAATCTATACACCCCATGAAAGACATGACCTCAATCCCCACCACAGGGATGCAGATTTCAGCAGACTCCCAAAACTTCTCTATGGGGATGCTATTAGGTCTATCATATCAAACGCTTTGGGAAAGTCGGTAAGAACGACCGTTCCGACGTTGTTGACCTTGTTAGCACCTTGATGGAGAGTGTAGAGGATATTGTTCATCAGATAAAGGGAAGTTTAGATACCCCTCATACTGCAGTTACTGTCCGTTTTCCTATATACAATACACAGAGCTCTCACAATTGACGCGTGACCTCTACAAGTAGTGTATGTTAGAAGTATATGCAATTGCCTAGTTAACGTCACCTGTGTGAAAAATAACCGGCCAATATTTAAAGTATTCTCTGAAATTCTAGAACATATAGTTATGTAACATGTCCTAAATGTTTAGCTAATTTAGGTGTTTGGAAATATTCGCACTTTTGTGTTTTAGGAAGGATATGTAAACGACATATAACACCAAAAAAAAGAAGAAATTATTTCCAAACCGTGTTAAGTCTGCAAACCATTATGCTTCTCATTTTCAAGAACGCTGGTTAACAATAAGCAGACTATTGTCTCATTTCGTAAACAAAAGCCCACACAGCATTAATTGTTACCTTGCATTCGCTTTATAATCGTTCACCCAACTGAAACTATAATACCAGCTCATTGTTCATTGCACAGGTAAAACAGAAACATGTGTAGTGTGGATTTAACCAGAGAAGATCTGATGTAACATAGTTGAGCTGTTTTCATTGAGTGTTATCTTGGTTTAATAGCTGGGGTTTAAGTCCTGCAAAGGTCGTAGTGAATTCTACTGTAGACATGACTGCATCATGGTGATATTTCCAAATTGTTTGGAATCAATTTTATCTTCGATGTCTTCCGAAACCAACTTATAACAAAGCCTTCACATTATAGTTTGTTGATTATGCGTATTTTATTTCTTTTATTATAAAACAGGAAGCACCTTTTGTAAGCTATGAAGAAGTAGTGCAAGGTCATAAATATTCCGGATTCTGCATAGATATGTTAGAATACATAGCTACCCGGTTAAAATTTCGATACGAGCTTTATCTCGTCCCGGACGGAAATTACGGAACAGAGGATCTCGAAACCGGGACATGGAATGGTATGATTGGAGAGGTTTACTATGGGGTAAGATGATCAACTGTAATATTAAATAGTTTGGGGCTCTATTGGGGTGGGGAGGCCAACATTTGAGTGGATGCATATAGGTGAGTTTGAAACTACAATTCGGTGACGGAGTTAAATTGAAAAGAGCGGGTAATATGTTGGACGAATCGGTGAAAAGGAAGTAAAAAAATCCTAATTATATCCATTCTGTTTTCATTAAAAAAACCAGAACAACAGTGGTTTTAGATAACAATATACATAGTTCTTATGGGCCGTATTGGGGTGGGGAGGCCAATTTAACGTTTCAGTGGATGCATGTAGACCGAAGTTTGAAACTACAGTTCGGCGACAGAGTTTAAATTGAAAAAAGCGGGTAATATGATTGGCGAATCTGTGAATGGAAGTAAAAACTCCTAATTCTACCGATTCTGGTTTCGTAAAAAACAACAACAGTGGTTTAAACCACACCATAAACAAGAAAGGTATAGGAAAAGTTTTCAAAAGTACCACAAAATAATAAACTATCTTGTTCACATGACCAGCCCAGCGGGTCAGTTGCCCGATGAACTTTGTGAATCAAAACTATTCATAAACCCAAGATACCAATATTTAGTCGCTAATAACTATATAATGCAAATATAGTAGTTACTTTCTCAAGACCAAACATATTCGTAGATCAATGGATTGTGGCAGTATCGTGGTTGGGTATCTTCCTATAACATCAGATTCCAATTGTTATTCAGTCATCTGAACTTGGTGTAGCTGAATCGCGCGTGAAACATAAAATACATTGGAAACCTTTGTTTGGTATTTTCTGTTCTTTATTCGAATATCTTTTGTTCTGAAAACAAAAAGCTGAAAATATGCTGCAATTTTAACTGTCTTTTTGTTTTTGGTTCTAGAGAGCAGATCTTGCTGTGGCGGGAATGGTTATAAACTCTGACCGTGAGGCAGTCGTGGATTTTACAAAACCTTACATGAACTATGGTGTCGGAATATTAATGAGAAAGCCGACAGAAAAAAGTAACATTTTTGCATTTTTGGCGCCATTGGATATATTTGTATGGGGTTCTGTGTTAGCCTCACTATTTGTGATTGGATTTTTAATATACCTTGTGGATAGACTGAGTCCTTACAGTACTTATCGGCAGAATGACAAAGATTCCAATGTAGATGAATTTAACTTAAAGAACAGTATGTGGTTTGCTTTTGCTTCGTGCATGCAGCAAGGTATGTTGAATTTACATCAGTTTTGTTTCTATTGTTATGTATCTAAGGGTAATATTGCCTGAGGTGGAGCTTTTGTGAAGCAGTGTACATAACTTTGTAGCTATACGCTGTAGAAGTGACGTCATAATCGGATTAACTACCATAGCAATAGATTAATACAATTTTTGAATATACCGCGTTGCACTGCAGCAGGTTGCACTCATCACCTGTCTTCAATCAAATAATAGATTGAATACAATACCGCTCTGTTCAAAGAGACTAATCTTACAGGTGCAAGTGATTAGCATTTCTTTGAAATCTATGGTTCAATGCATCGGTACCGCATGAACGTTGTAGTGCTGGGCGATATTGCCAAAATTGTATTCATCTATTGCTATGGTAGTTAATCCGATTAACTACGTCACTTCTACGGCGTATAACGCCGTGACTATACCATAACATTGCTATTCTTCGTCATTTATATATAATTATAACGTTCTTCTGTTAATGTAAAGATTTCAAATATTCATCCAACCACGCACACGTGTATAAGTCGTATGGACATGCTGAAAGCATTGTGCTATGGATGACTGGATTCAAAAGAGCCCAGTAGCAGTTTTTTTAATTATATATATATTATAATTTACATTATAATTTATATTTTTAATATATATATAAGTAGCTCGTCAACTATGAAATGGCATTTGATAAATGTAAGCAACCTGCACCACCGAAAACCAATAAACGTGAGGTTTTTATTATTTATTTTTATACACAGCTCAGCGATATGAGCCCATGCGAGATCGCGAAGAACTTGAAGCAAAAGTAGTCACCAAGGAAGAAACCGTAAAAAGTAATTTTTGTTCTAAAAAAACCCTTAATGATAATGGCAATGCCAGGGTTGCTATGGTACAACATCCTATTTGGTCCTATCGGTGCCCCGATATCATGCTTATTAAAATTCATTACATCACCAGGGTATGACAGAAAGACTCATCGGTACCTTACCGGGACACCGATAGTGCTATAAGACCAAATAAGACGTGATGCCCAAATGTTACAAAATAAAATCAAATGCCGTTTCATAGTAAGGTGCCAAGTATATGTTGTGAGTCACGCAAGTACATCATCATAAGTAACCCTGGCGTTGTCCATTGCAAGACTACGAGAGAATACTTGCAGAATTCTTCAGAATCATGACTTAAAACTGTTTGGAAAGATATTGATGCATCTAGTCGGCTCAGTGCTACTGATATTATATGCATTAAACATATTACTGCGAAAAGAGTATAATGATTCTAATGACATGCAGGTGTCCTTTCATTTCCTCCACTGCCGGTTATTGCCACCACTACAACTACCACTACCACCACAACCACAACCATCCCCACCACCATAACTACAATATTTTATTTTCATAAAAAGTAGAAAATAGTATTGTATCAGTATTGTGTTAAAAAAAGGGAGTCGGAGGGCAAACTGCTCCCCATAAAATTTTCAGGGATAAAATGGAGACGGCAAAGAGTAAAATGGCCTTAAAATTACTAAAAAGGAGACAAAAACTTGACAAATGGGGAGGAAAATTTGCCTTTCACACTAAAACCCTGGCTACGCTACTGGAAGGTGCCACCCCGGTGTTTTATGAAAAGTCAACCCACCCCAAATGGGCACATATCACCCACTACGCACACCGGAGGGTCCCGACTTTCGGGTGCAATTTGAGCACCCAAGGGTAGTCGATTGCTGGAAACACTCCTGTTACCTAGATTATTTGTAAAATATATTGATCCAAATCGTGCTACGGGAAGGTGAATATGAACCCAGGGGTGAATTTTAAGGGATACAGAATAATCTAGAATACAAAGGCTGGACCACTCGGCATTTTGGCAGGTCGTTTTACTGGAAAATTTACCAATACCTTCACACATAAATATAGTAGTAGTAAGTTCAGTTTTATTTGATCTAATAAGTGTTTTATACACATTGATACTCTATTTTTACACAGGTGGAGATAATACTCCTGTATCTATATCTGGAAGAACATTAAGTGCGTTCTGGTGGTTTTTTACATTAATCATAATCGCAACATATACTGCCAACCTCGCTGCTTTCCTTACAGTTGTGCGCATGGTAAACCCTGTGCAATCTCTAGAAGACCTTGCTAACCAGAACAAAATTTTATATGGGACAATTGATAACAGTAGTTTGAAAAAAAAAAAAAAAAAACGGCAAGAACAAGGAGTTTATGAAAGAATGTGGACTTTTATGAATAATGCTCCGAAGTCAGTCTGGGTACCTTCGGATAAAGCAGGATACCAACGAGTAATGGATGAGGACTATGCGTTCTTCTGGGATCAGCCCATACTTGATTATATCAAACAGACTGAATGTGACGTCATGACTGTAGGAAAACCATTTAATTTAAAAGGATATGGGATTGCTACACCTCAAGGCGCCATATGGAGAGATGAAATATCGATGGTGTAAGTGTTATTTAATTGTCTAATGGCTGTATGTTGGGGTGTGTTTAAGAATGATATAAATTAGTGAACGTGTTTGCGTGCGTCAGCAGTACATAAATACAACAAGTATTTTCCTATTTCATTAAACAAACGAGAATGGGGGTAACGGTTTTTCACGTTTTACAAAAAGGGATATGTTTGTGTATAATGTTTGTGTATAATGGATGAGTGTATGGGCAGATAGAATACTTGAAAGGTAGCTCAGGGGACGGATTTCATAAGAATCAAGATTTAGTTTTACTGTGATTATGAGTAAAAGCGCAGATTTTCTACCTCTACCCCCATTTTTTATTATATATGATGCTGTTACAAATTGTTCTGTTTTCCTTCTTTTTATAATGTTGCAAGTTTATAAAAATAACTGTTGAATATAGTTTGTTTCTAATGTAGGTAATACCATTAAAGTTCTTTCCAAAATTCTAACCTTGATTAACGTTTCTTTACAGAATTTTAGAAATGCAAGAAGAAGGAAAATTAGAGACTCTTCGCAAGAAATGGTTTGAACGCGATTCAATGTGCAAGGACGAGGGAGGGTCTGGAAAATCTGAATCTAGAGCTGGAAATATAGGCATGGACCAGATTGCCGGTGCTTTCTTTGTACTTATGATGGGAGCTGTCTTTTCTTTCGTTATTGTTATTATTGAGCACATATGGTACCAGTCACATAAGCCGTCACTTTATCAAATGAAGGAAAAGGAACGAAGTACAACTGTGGTAGGTTTAGCAATCATATCAAATGTATAATATCAATATGGTTCCAAAACATGTACATATCGCTTAATATAAAGAATATATACTGGCTAAGGCACCACATCGATTTTGGTCCTATAGAACTAACGGTGCCCGATTAGGTACCGATGACTCTTAACATCACTCCCTGGAGATGTAATAAATTGTATCAAGCATAATAATTAACAATGGCACAGAGTCATGTTAAACATCAAACGTGTGGATCGGATTCCAAATGAAACCATCTACAACCTGACCAACACCACTCCACTGGTTGCCAGAGTAAAGATTCATCAACTCAAATTTCTCGGCCATATATATACTGCGTCTTGAAGATGGCGAGCCTGTGAAAGAATATGCGCTTTATATTCCACCACATGGGAAGAGGAAACCGGGACGGCCGCGCACACTGTACTTACAGTATGTCCAGAACCTCCTGGGAGACACTGAAGCAATGCTGCAGCCAAACAAAATTGTTTCGCTTGCCCAAGATCGCATTAGTTGGAGAAAGCTTGTAGTCGCCTGCTCCGCAGCCGACTGATGATGATGATGGCATAGTGTTATTATTTTTCATTTAAATAAAACACGAATGCACTGTAAAAATGTACAGGTTACGAAAAAAAGTGCTATCAGTACCTCTTGGGGCACCAATAGCGCTATAGGACCAAAAAAGATGCGCTATGTGCCTAATCATTGCTTGTCTTTTTTTAATATAAAGCAGATCACTACTCTTGACTTAAATTACATAGTTCCCCGTTACATAATAGTTCTTTACATTTCAACACATTCTCAGTCATGTTTGTCTCAATTTATTTTCTAATTCCTTTTAGGATTGGTCTGAAAAATTACCCACTACAAGAAATAACGGACTTAACTACGATTCCAATAAGGTAGGCGTAGGCGTATTTTAACCGACTGGGATAAAACTTTCCTCATATCCCCCTAGTAACTCCATAATCTTTACCTATAGGTACTAACTCAACTGTAATAAGTACGAATTTTATGATAAAAGCAATTTGTACTGCTCCTGCGACCTCCGTGATTGCGAGTCTGACCGATTTATAATAGAGAGTTTGCGAAATGAGTTTGGAAATTTACTTCAACTGGAACGGCAACTTCCCAACGGGAACGTATGGTTGGTTACTGCCCCAACAGCGTCTTGTCGATTAAATCCGGGACATGTGTATCAATGCGCGTCCAAAAGGGCATGGGTAAGAGCTTGTAACGGAATGCATCAAAATGTATCTCTTTTGTTTGGCCAAGTGGTTATTAGTCCCACTTAAGACAAAAGACTCTTAGGCGCTTCGTTTGAATAAACATGAATGAACTCGCGGTTTTAATATAAAAAGTTAAATTTTACTGTTATTAAAGCACTTCAGGCTTAGTCTTTTACGTGGTATTTTATTACACCACTGTGCATTATAATTATGCAAGAATAATTGAGGGCGTCGCTGTGAAGCAAATCACACATTATGGCTTTAATATGTTTCAACGACGCTTGACCTCGAAAACCATAAAATATTGTAGTTTTCTTTCAACATACATGTTTCAATATAATTATAAAGATCTCATACAACGTCAGCAAAATATGAAAAACAATCCACGTAATTTCCCAGCAAACACAAAAACGTTTTTAAAACGTTTTAAATAAGTTATATTTTGGCTTTTGGTTTAGGTAAAACGTTTTAATAACATTAAAATGTCGGGTTATATAAAGGTCATGAAAACGATTTAAAACGTTTTGTATGAAAACACACTACAACAATATTTCTAAAATGTTTTCAAAAATGTTATTGTAAACTATTTTTGCAAACATTTTTGGCCAAATATTGTGTCAATACTTATATCACACTATGTTAAAATATTTGCCCCCAGCAAACACAAAAATGTTCTTAAAATGTTTTCTTCAAAACGTTTCAATAACATTTAAATGTCGGGTTATATAAAGGTCATAAAAACGTATTTGAAACATTATTGCAAATATTTTGGGCAAACATTTTTCGCAAAATATTTTTTCAACCCAAAAATAACATTCTGTTTAGAATGTTTTGTATCAGGTTTTCAAAAATGTTACATAACCCGACATTTAAACGTTTTCTGTCAAACATTTTGTGTTTGCTGGGCAGTATATTATCAAAAAATGTTTTTCAATGTTATGAAAACGTTTTATACCCTTAATATACCCTTTATATAACCCAACATTTAAACGTTTTCTGACAACAAATATAACCTTTTGCGAATGATGTTGAAAACGTTTTGTGTTTGCTGGGTTGTTGTAATAGATTGGTTGTCGTTAAAAAGCAGATTTCAATCATCCCGGGAAAGCAGCATACATGCATAACAGTTAAAATTGCACGTTCGTTATCAAAAGAGTTCAAATAACGTTTTACGTCCATTCTCTTTCAGCATTTGGTTGTCCATGATGCAGATAGCCTAGCTCTCACACCGCTACGACCATCACCATGGAGCACCAGCAGTAAGTCCTCTGACGGTCGGTTATCAGGTTTACTTTTCTTTAACTTTTCCACTCTTCATTTTTCAATCACTTTTTCTTTTTGACCACCGTCATTTGCACAGTTTCAGTTTATACTCGTATAGTTTGTTTCTCTGGATTCCACTTTAGTTTGAGTTTCTTTTGATACACTTTAGTTTGTTTTTCACCTCATAGATAAGTTAATTGGAATAATTCTATTATACCCGTCGCAGCTTAACAAAGCTTAGCTCTTAACCTTTACGCTATAACCTTAGTCCTGACCAAAACCTTAATCCTGACATTGACTCCCTTGCACTAGTCCTTACGCATACCAAAATTATAACCTTCGTCATAACCAAAATCAGCTATAACCGTAACTGCAAATACTTATCCTTACATAACAATCACCATTCACCATCACCATAACCATCACCTTCACAACATCATAACCATAATCATCACATTCAACAACTCTTCCTATACCTTTGTACAGGAGCCAACCGTTGTTAAACCGTGATGAACCCACACTTTTACTGTAGCGTATACGCGAACGCGACCGAGACTACTCGTTACGCGAGAGCGCGTAAAATTCGTCATGCCTGGAACCTTTGTGCGTATGCCAGCTTACAACTTGAATTCAGTATTTTTCAGGTAGCGGCTAAACATTGCCGTTATATTCTGTAGTTTTATTGCTGATATCAAATGAGAAATCATCGAAGTTTTTGTAAGGCTGAGTGGCAATGATTAACTGACATTCCTCGTAAAATAATCGTGAATTATACGATATTTAGCTTCTTTTCGTTGTTGAAAGGATTCAATCATAGTTTCACCGTTGTTCATCACCGTTTATCAACTCGCGTCCGGCGCGTCTGCGTGGTTTACTTCGCTCGGGCAGCTAAAGCTGCCCTCGCGAAGTAAACCACGCAGACGACGCGGCCGCATCGTTGTTAAACGGTGATGAACAACGGTGAAACATGATTGAATCCCTAAATCAGTATCACATTGACCTTAACCATCACCATAACCATCACCATAACTTTCACTGTCATCACCATTACTATCAGCACCACTTTCACTATCACCATCATCGTCATTATCACCATAACATAGACCTTACCATGACTATAACCATCACCATCACATCACCGTAACCATCACCATCACTTTCACTATCATCAACATCACTGTCACCATCACCACCACTTTCACTCTCACCATCACCATCACCATCACCGTCATCATCATCATCATCATCATCATCATCATCATCACCTTCATCATCATCATCAATAACCATGATCATAACCACCACCATCACCGTAACCATCACCATCACTTTCACTATCATCACCATCACTTTCACTATCACCACCACCTTCTCTATCACCATCACCATCATCGTTATCATCATCATCACCTTAACCATAACCATCCCCATCACATCACCAAACCATAATCATCATCACCTTAACCATCATAACACCACCATCACCGAAACCATCACCATCACTTTCAGTATCATAACCATCACTATCACCATCACCACCACGTTCTCTATCACCATCACCATCACCATAAGCCTAACCATAACCATTATTTTCACCATCACCAAAACCATCACCATAATCACCATTACCGTTGATAACTCCATCAAAATAATCATTGTAACCAAATCATATCCACTGAATCGAAACACCCAAACCATAACCACAACTATCACCATAACCAATACAATTACCATACCCATAACAAAGACCACAACATAACCATAAGTGTGGCTTAATCATAACCATAATCACATTAACAACCATAATCATAAATATAACCATGACCAAAACCACATTACCATTTATATAGCTGTAACTCAGTTCTCGCTTGGCTCTTTAAGAGCGTTGAGAATATTGTACCATATCCAGAACCATAGCCATAACCACAACTAACCATAACCATAACCACAACTAACCATAACCACAACATGATTATAAGCGTGGCTTAACCATAATCACAATCACAACCATAAACGTAGTCATGACCATGACCATAACCATATTACCATATCGCTGCAACCCACCCGAACTTGAACCATAACCATGCGTAACCATAATTAAACCTAAACATAACCATAACTAACCATAACCATGCGTAACCACCATAACCATAACTAACCATAACAATACCTGACCATAACCATACCTAACCATAACCATGCGTAACCATAACCATAAATACCTAATCATAACCATAACTAGCCTTAACCATAACCATAACCACAACTAAGCATAACCATAACCATAACTATCCATAACCATAACCATGCTTAACCATAACTATGACCATACCTATCCATAACCATAACCAACAATAACCATACTCATAACCATGCTTAACCATAAACCATGACTTACTATAGCCATAACCATAAGAAGAAATAATTTTGTGAAGGGTATTGTAAAATTATACCAATTCACTTCACCACATCCTGCACAGCATGGCACGGTATTGTTTCATTCGGCACCGATATTTAGATTACAATATGGCACCATACACATAGTTCTGTCAATAGAACTACCTGTCTATAACAAATAGCACGTAATAATAGTTGGAACGATGTATGAGAACGATTTTACTGCATCGTTGTTCGTCACTTTGCATAATGTTGTGCATTTTTGAATCCCTTCTTTCCATCACCACTTTAACAATAATGTTGTTCATGGTAGTGTTAACATGTTTCCTAAATAAATTTTATGTAACACATGGTGTCTCTGAAAGTAAATTTGCATTTTATTTTAATTCCTGATGCAAAAAGCTGCTTAGGTAATTCACCGTAGAAGTAGTGATGTAACAGGTTTAATTACCATAGCAATGGGTTTACACTATTTTTGCGGAATGTATTGCTCTGCACTAGACGATAAGCCATTCCTCATCATTGCACATAGATTATCAAAGAACAGGGATAAAGTCTTCTATAGAATTTTCACATCATGCTGATCACTCACACCTTAAATTAGTGTCTTTGAAAAGAGCGGTATCGTAGTCCATCTAACAATTACAGACATACACAGGTGATCCTGCTTAGAGTGCGGGGCAATACATTAAAAATAATGTAAAAACATTGTTGTGGTAATCAATCCTGTTACATCACTACTACTCGGCGATTTATACAGTTAGGGAGCTTGCACACACTTTTTAAATTCTAAAATTTACTGCTTTTGTTCATGAAATATAACACGATGTCAGTTCATTTTGAATCTTGTCCCCAAATTCAAATGACACCAGTTAATTAGTTGGCATTGGGCATCAATGGATGAATGGGCATTCATTTAGCAGGCTCGTTGATTGGATCAATAAATTAATGAGGTGTGATTTTCACATTGTTTTAATTTTCAAACGGTGGGGTCAATTTTCTAAATTCGAAAAATATGTGATTTCTGTGGCAACAATTAAGTTTTAAATTTGTCATTCTTATTAGGGTTACCACGTTATGAGGTATTATAATAATTATAATTAGGAATATAATAATGAATATCATATTCGCCTTTCATCTGACCCGGTGTTATACTGTTTTCAGGTGTGAAATTTGTCTACCATTAAGGCGGGGAGCTCTGCAAAGAGCATTACATAACATTTCAAACGTTTAAATTCAGTGAGAAAAGAGCTATCCTTTAACCTTTGCAGTTATGATGCAGATGTGCTGTATCTTCAAATATCATCATTGTGAGGTCATTTGAGATGACCTCGCTTTTCGAGCCTCACTAAGTAAGGTTAAAATCACAAAGTAAAGGAACCTCTAATAATTATGTAGATTACTTAGAGGTTAATAACTGCGCATCGGTTATTTGGAGGGCATTGTGAAAAATCTAAACATTTTGCCTTTGGAACCGAGGAATATCCCGAAGGGCGTAGCCCCCAGGATATTCCGAGGTCCAAAGCAAAATGTTTAGATTTTTCACAATGCCCGACATATTACCGATGCAAAGTTATTAACCTCATTCATAACCGTCACTTTAATCTCTTCACCTTACAAAATAACACACAATTTTGCTCAAAAGTTTATAAAAATAGATGATTTTTACATCTTCCCTTGCCAAAAATCGATCAGGCTAAAACAGAACGACTAATAACAAAAGTGCGTATCACAATCTGTGCAAATATGGTAGCGCGCAATCCAAATACGGCAGCCAGCGCGCGCGCAGTTTGTTGGACGCACAATACCTCGCACGCAGAAGTCAATTGTGTGCGACATTGGAACAATTACGCATTTTGCGGTCAATTGTGAGATATTAATGACCTCGATTTGCGTTCGCGTTTTCGCAAATAATAAAATATGATTGGATCGCACGCATCGCGTTTATTAATGAGGTTATGAATATTTAAAAACATCGTCATGAACGGCAAAACTTAAAATCAGATTTTAGAATGTACCTGAATGAGGACGCAAAAGTATTTAGTATTTTTGGAAACGCTAACAAATATGGTTTTGATTTTGATTTAAACTTTTGATCCAAACACAAGGAAATAATTCCTACCTCGGAATTTTCAGATGGTACTCCATCTTTCATCAGCGAGTGAGTGACTGTATCAGGTCGTGATTTTCTTGACCTTTGACCTGATAACAGACTCGTAGACTCCTGAAAGCTTGAACCGGCCCCCGTCTTTGTTGAGAGATGGTTGGTTGGCTTTGATGTGAACTGCTTCTTTGACTCCACGTTGGAACCACCTGCTGTCTCTGTCAAGTCCACAAAATGTCCCGGAGACTCGATGTAAATGTGGTTTGAGACCTCTGATACTGTACTACTGAGTCTACGAGCCTGTTATCAGGTCAAAGGTCAAGAAAATCACGACCTGATACAGTCACTCACTCGCTGATGAAAGATGGAGTACCATCTGAAAATTCCGAGGTAGGAATTATTTTCTTGTGTTTGGATCAAAAGTTTAAATCAAAATCATGATTTATACCAACACAGAAGAACTTTCATGAAAATATGGTTTTGTTTTACGCTCGCTAAGAACCTGATTTCCCACCAACATTACTCGAAAACTGGATCGGTTCAAGTGTTTAATTCAGTTTGGTGTGGGTTTTTGTAAATTTGTAATCTGTAATAATGGTAATCTGTAATTTATGTAATTTGTAATGTGTAATGTGCTTATCCCTGTTCATGTCTTTTATTCCTATTCGTGTCTCCTATTCAAATTTAAAAACAAACAACATTAACATAATTATGTGAACTGCTACCACAAAATGAGCGTAAAGTCGCAAATTTGGTAGTTTCGAGATACCCTGGCTACTGCGTTAGTGTTCTTTGTTTCACACGCACCTGTTCAAGCCAAAAGTATGTCTGTATGTTCTTTGTGAATGGGGTACTCTAGGCCACTCACGAAGGACATACTAATGTACCTTGCACAGATGCGCAGCAAACAAAGAACGTCAGCCCAGTCAGCCAGGATGTTTAGAAGCTACCAACTTGCGACTTTATATTCATTTCATAGTAGCAGGTCACATGTTAATAATGTAAACAGTCTTCCTTCTTAGTGTGCAATTGCTAATTCATTCAGTAATTTGTAAAAGACTTATTCCAAACAATAGCATGGGATATTATTCGCGAATGAAAACAGTCACATTCCCTGCAAATTTACCATGTGCGAGTGGATTGAATTGTTTTGATAATATGCACCTTTGAAACTATCGAAAGAATTGAAAGGAACAACGTAAGAAATATATTCAACACGCACAATATTAATCGATAGCTCCACCCAAAACAATAGTAGACTACCGAAAAGATATAGTTTATAGCTACATTAGCCGCGTTCTGTTACTGCAAACACATCAGTTGCAATACCATGGATGGAATTATTACAAAAACGATTTTCTTTGTCGTCGAGTAATAATTTTCAATCAAAGACTTGAAATGACCTACGTACTGCATTTTCATCCGAGTGAATGCACAATTCGTTTTGAGTGACAACAGTCGGCAGTAGAAGGAACCCTTAGGTATATCACAAAAACATTACGAAGCCCTGTTTCTTGCCTCCATTAAAACCGATCTACGGAATCAACGTGAACGTGTCTCATGTTTCCGTTTTATTATCGTTTGTTTGTTTGTCTTTTGTTTTTGTTTGTATTCTTAAACTGTAAACAGTTAACACTACCATGATGACGTGTTTTACATTACTAATCAGCACACCATCTGCCTGATACAATGATAGTGGTATAACATTAACAGCACGGTCATTTTTACTCGTATCATTCACGTAATCACCATCATGTGTGACAGAAAAAATGAAAACCTCGCTCGGAATTTTCTTGCAGGTGACCAAATAGATGCGTTATAACATGCAAATGACACATCGAAGTCCCGCCTTTCA
Organism: Amphiura filiformis; assembly: GCF_039555335.1. Classification (NCBI taxonomy): domain Eukaryota; kingdom Metazoa; phylum Echinodermata; class Ophiuroidea; order Amphilepidida; family Amphiuridae; genus Amphiura; species Amphiura filiformis. The sequence goes on along the minus strand of NC_092633.1, from coordinate 46,562,857 downwards.
ACTATAAAATTTACTATAGGTAACAGAATATGTGTCTTAAATGTGGTTTGTTATGTCCTGTTTTAGACACTGACGGAAAATGTATTTGTTTCCATGTTTTATCAATAAATTCAGAAATATGTCAATTTATTGTTAACACAAATACAATATTATGCCATGACATGCTTGCTGCTTATAGTTTTCAATTCATTATAATTTCATTATGTTCATCGCTATATTTATTCCGATTTTTTCAACAAAATCCTATTTACTTATACTTCAGTTTCTATTTAAGATGTTTTATCATGTCTCTTTATATTTCTGTTATTGTTTATTAAATCGTATCATCTAATTCAAGTAAGAAATAATAAGTAGACAGTCTTTCTTGATGAGAATTTATAATAATTATAATATTTCTACGAGTACACCGTCTGTTATCACAGTACCGGTGCAGCCGGTCATTATGTGAGTGGTCGAACATTCGTCAGATGTATCTCTAACTTCATTTGTACTGATAAATTACTGACGAAAGCTCGACCACTCACATAGGGACCGGTAAGACCGGTACTGTGATAACCGGCGGTGTACTCCGATATTTTTAACTTATTAAGATATGGTTATCGTCGATACAGGTTTGTTTTTAGATTGATATGTAAGGAACGTTACACCACGTCATTATTAAAGCGCATGTGTACCTGCTTGCATTTAATACTACAAAATAATAAAGCATCTGATGTAGATATGAATGATGGCATTGCAACTTAAATAAATTTCTGCCGTACTAATTATTGAAAATTTGCAAGCCATATTTGGAAACATGCTACATTCTAACTTCTAAAAGTATATGGTATAATAGATACACTAGGTAGATGTAACAACTAACGAAGTTAATATAAGGCTTACATTAAAGGTATAATCTAAGCGTACGCACAAATATGTACGGATTTCGCGCGCGAGCGAATGTTGGTGTGTGGAGGGGGTTGTTCGCGGGTGCGAATCGTGATGTACGCAAGTTAATCAAGTGCGCGCCAGTGTAGAGTAGAACGAATTATTATCATTCAATATATACGATTTTACAAATATTGTACAGCGGGTGTTGGTTTTGAATTTAGGGAAAGCAAACAACTTTTATCTTATAAAATTGAAAACAAATTAAGGAAACAAAACACAAACAAGATTAATATTTTTGGAAACAGAAATGCCGTAGAATAATTCCAGGTTGACTAATATAACCAGTAAATTCCGGACTAATCATTGACTGACTTTGAATAAGTTTATCAACTGTTATGACAACGACGTTAATCGGAGATTGACATGAGACGAAACTGTAAGACTTTTAGTGATGGAAACATGTGACATTCTAACCTCGAACAAACTACGAGTAAGATAATTTCACTAGTTTAAATAAAAAGAAATGTTGAATATTATGTCATTAAAAATTGATAAATATATCTTTGATTAACAATTTTATGTGAAAAGGCCTGTATTTCCACATGAAGTGCAAAGGCAATGATGTTTTTGGTTTTATATTGTTGGCGCACGTGTATATAAGCAGAGTTGATCAATACAAACTCCGAAAGTTGTTAATTTAAAATTAGTATAGTGGGGTGAATGTGGGATGTGTGGGGGTGTATTTTAATCAAAAGTATTCACCATCTTACCCTAATATCACTTCTCTTTGTTTTTCAGTTATTCCTGAAAGCCGATGTTGACACGATTCGGATCACCTTATCTTTTCTTTTTTCAAAAAAACAACTTGTTTTTATTGTTTGAATGCGTGGAACGCACAACGTCTTCCGATGAAGCGAGCGGCAACGCCTCTTCGAGCTGTGCTCATAAGTGTTGCTGACAAGTTTGTTGTAAATTAAGAATAGTTTAATTGATATAAAGTAACTTATACTGTCGTGAGCTGAGAATGTAAAGGCCATTTCATAGCTAACGGGTATATATAAAGGTAAATTGTTTTAGCACTCTATTTCATATAAAAGTTAGGGCCGTCTACTTAACTGTTGAAAGATGAGATTTGACCGGATTTCTAAAATCTAACATTTAGCACATGTACACCGTTATGTGTTGTGCGAGTATTTAGTATTGAGGTTGATGTTACATGTGAACGAGTCATTACATAATGGATTTAAGAGGTCGATAGCCACATCGACCTTTTTCTAAAACCATCTGACTGACGTTATACAACATACCCTAGGAGACGCCAAAGTTCAGGAAACTCCATTAAAATAATGTCCATTTAAAGACAATTATATAAAAGATAATTCTGGCCATAGCAAATGATTTGATCAATAAGGTACATTGCTGATCGACAATGGTCGGCTTGGGTTATGTATACTGGGAATGAAAAGAGAGAGGAAAAACTGCCGAATTCGTCTGGCATGCCACACGAATTCGACGGGTTTACTCCTTCTCGTCGTTACTCGTTCTCAACCTTGTTTAGCTGACTTTTGCTGATCAGCAATACACCCTATAAAATGAACCACATGCAGATCTGAATATAGAAATTTACGTGCAAAACATTCTGTTCTTTGGCCGTTTCTGGTGTTACACGATTTACTAGGCAAGCTAACTCTTATTTATGACGTGCTGAGAAGACCAGACCGACTCTACGACTTTTTACAAACAAATATTAAAGATTTCTTCGTGTTTTTAATTTTTTTTCCAAACGCCTTGGTTTACTTTCGTGACCTATTGGAGTAGTTTCTCTCTGTCGGTCTATTTGTTTGTGTGTCTCTGTAGGCTTATCTCTGAATCTTCTCTCACCACGCTATCTGTGGTAGACTCTCTCTCTCTCTCCTCCACTGCCTCCTCCTCCTCCTTCTCCTCACTTTCCCATCTCTTTCTGACGTTTTACATTAAGTGTCATATGATATGACTGTACCACATGCATGACATGATGATGACCTAATATGACGGCTACATGACGATGTTAAACACCGACGAATATCAATTAAGTTCACTTGCCGTTATTTTTTTATTATTATTATCATTCAATATATACGATGTTACAAATATTGTACAGCCGGTGTTGGTTTTGAATTAAGGGGAAAGCAAACAACTTTGATCTTATAAAATTGAAAACAAATTAAGGAAACAAAACACAAACAAGATTAATATTTTTGGAAACAGAAATGCCGTAGAATAATTCCAGGTTGACTAATATAACAAGTAAATTCCGGACTAATCATTGACTGACTTTGAATAAGTTTATCAACTGTTATGACAACGACGTTAATCGGAGATTGACATGAGACGAAACAGTAAGACTTTTAGTGATGGAAACATGTGACATTCAAACCACGAACAAACTACGAGTAAGATAATTTCACTAGTTTAAATAAAAAGAAAAGTCATTAAAAATTGATAAATATATCATTGATTAACAATTTTATGTGAAAAGGCCTGTATTTCTCATCTCATGACTGAACAGTGATATGGAATGTATTTTCTGTGTTCGTTCTATTCAATATAATAACGCCACAATTAAGTGCGTAAATATTGCAAAAATTAAAACTTATATTGTTTAAAACTGTAAATCAGGATTTTACTACTTGTGTCGAAAGATTCAAAAAAAGGATTTCAATACTTGTGGTACATTTTCTTACACGTGACATTTTGAAACACATTGCATGGTGTAGTTTTGCTAACGCTCTCGTCAAAGTGTTTCTTAACTAAGCAGCCGTATACCAAAAGTAATAGTAGTTAACAAATGTACATTTAATGGTTAGCAGTTCTAATGCGACAGTCAAAACCATCAATCTATATAATAGTTACACTCGGACTACTCTGTCCAACTGGGAAATTTATCTAGTACAGTAAGAATATTGTATTAATTTCAAATATTTTCGGTGAGTGTTGTTGAGGTTGCCAAAATGTTGATCCTTTTGATCGCAGATTTATATTTCCTTCTTGTTAGCCAAGGAAAGAAAGTGTATCATTGATAAACAGGATTTGAACCTCTGACCTCTGGTTCTTTACTCCAACTCTCTTGCAAACTGGGCTATCAGTAGAATGCATTGGCAATATAACATTATATGAGAGGAGATGAGACGGTGCGGAAACTAACCCTGTGCGAATCAAACAGACGAATCGATATTGGTCATTTTGCTAATTCATTACGATATGCTCAAGATTTCTCACGTTTCTCTTTAACACTAACGTTTTTATTTAACATTTGTTATTGTGGACGTGTTGGCACTGCACTGAAAAGAGCCACTTAATTATAGCGAATTAATTAGAGAAAGAAAGAGTGCCCATGTTTAAATGCTGCTCTTGAACGACTTTTTTCTTCTTGGCCAGCTCGACGGAACAAATGATATTCAATCATGTCATATTATATCCAGCTTAATGATGAGCGAGCTTTAATATTATTTTGTTTCAAAATATATAGGATACATCACATCCCTGAAATATGCTTTGATATAAATTTCAACAGATTTTGATAAGACTCTGTTAAGATTATGTTAATGGAATATTTTAAATCGCTGTTAAATATTACTTGATTTTGCCAAGTCAGTTTAAAGTAGTGTTCTCAATGTCATTGTTAGTTGAACTAACAATACCAACATACACACCACATTTTCACTCGTCATGCCAACATGTTATCTTACGTAATCAAGCATTTTGTTTCACATGTGACAACATATCGTGAGTAGAATGCAAAATACCGTAAAACCTCGTCTTTGATGAAAGCTCAATTAATATGAAGCAAGCGTGAATATATCCAATACCATAGATTGGTCTTACAATAATACTTATTTGTACATGCTTGGATCTGTGATTTATTTGCTTAAACTCCATAATGGCGCATGGATTAATTTAGCTTTCATTAAAAGCACTCTATATGCTTATAGACGATGTTTTACGGTAATGTGGCTAATAAGGGTGATTAACCCACCACGTACTATAATGTGTGTTATCTAGTGAATCAAACACAGGACCAACTATATATCTTAATCTATTTTCCTTCTATTGTAAATCATACAATGTACTAACTACTATAATTTGATTTTTAATGGGAATATTATATAACTCTGTACATAGGAATAATTCTCGTTTAATAACCCATCTTGTCACTGTAAAGACCACACCGTGTGTATAAACATATCCAAATATCACCACTTGCAAATATGAACAAAAACTCGTTTTACACGAATACATATCGTTGTGCGTGTGGGAGAACGTCGAATAGCGATAAGTATCTTTGTTACAATGTTACACATGAATTCTCTTGAATTAGAGGACATGGATTAGACCAAGCAGCACTGCACACTGTTAACGAACCTTGTATATCGCCCTCTTTCGCTCACTTGTCACGCTTAATCACCGTTATAACAATTGATATGCTGCCCTCTGTCGTTCTACCATAGGGATCCACTACATTGTAATTGGAACAGAATTCGTGCGAATCATGAATTTAACAAAGAGATGAATCACTATTTGGCATTTTGCCAAACTCAAGACGATGAAAAGACGTATTATTAATTTTATCTTGAATTATTAAAAATTGCCGATATGTGTCCGAATGTATAAGTCGAATTGATTGACTTGATGATTTGGTTCTTCAAACATTCCAAACGTTAAAATAATATTATTATCAGAATACTTTTCTTAATATACAACTTAAATATAAATTCCACCATGTTTTATATCAAATATGCCCTACTGAGTTCCAAAATCCTTGAGAGACTCACATGTTTGTATGATAAATCCCATACAGGTTAGTGACATGACATAACAAAAGAAAACACAATATACCTGATCGGAGCTTTTACACTGCGGATAATTCACCTGATATGCAGGGCTAAGCTCGTGATTCTTATTCCACAGAAAGTATTTAGATCTTAATTTGACATGGTCCAAACCACGGTGTGTTTCGTGAACGATTTTTTTTTATTTGTGATCGTACACAACGAATCAGCCGTAAAGTCGGCCCCGGTCAATTTTGTTTTTTTCGTGTTTAGAAAATATCGTATATCATAAGCTTTAAAATGGAATATCATTTGACTTGAAACGGTATCCAGAAGCGGGGTTATGGTTTGTTGAACTTTGCTCCTTCAACAATATGGTACCTTTTTACGGTTCTACGTGTGTCTCTTTTCCACATTGCTGGTAATAAAGACCAAACAGTCATAATTGGCGGTCATTTCAAATCATCCCCAAGTCAAACAAACAAAGACTAGAGCTATTTAAGGATTCTATAGAAATAGGTAGAAGACTATTATCCTCTTCAGCGATAGGATTATTGATTGGTTTAAACGGTGTTTGACTCGCGCTATCAAATGAAAAACTTGTCGCACCACATTAAGATACCTATGAATATGACCTTCACGCATATTTTACACTGTAACTCAGAATACAATTTGCCGACTTTACGGCTCATTCGTAGTGAACGGCCACATCTAAGGTGTTCACGTCCGTGGAAAGGCCTTATTTACGCTACAGCCGACTTAACTAAAAGATAACTCACCTAAACCCATACAAAATGCAATACTTTCATCATGATTTTACCACCAGTCATCGTTTGACAGCTGATCATCTCAGGGACAGGGAAATAATTACTTTGGAACTAAAGATGTCAGTAAAAACGGTTTAAGGTTGGTTTTATACCTAGAACTATGGAAATATTTGTCCTCATAAATGCTAAATTGTTGGTCTAAAGTATAAAGGCATATTAAGAATAGCAAACACTTGACTTCATATGTGATGTCTGAAGGAATGGTATATTAACACAAGGTGTTGCACTCCACAGAAAGTTGACGTTGTTTGAAATAAAAGTTGTGATATGAGATTTTCAGGTCGTGAAAAGTAAAAGCAAGTTTTAATTTATAAGCCGATCAAGCATCATAATAATTGTTTCAAACTGAAGTTTGTTTGGCGTGATAATAAGACATTTTTCATAAGTGTTAAATTGTATTACTTTACTTCGAATCTATTATATGCTAAAATGATGTATAATCAAAGACAACATTAAAAAGATAAGTTTGCGTCTGACGTCACTGTCAATCAAACTCCCCACGACCCTTCATTGGTTAATAGCGCGTAAAGGGAAGGTTGGTTCATCTGGTGCCGATCGTAAAATAGGAATCGCAGAAAATGGCGAAATATTACGGTACTTTAACATGGTGCCTTCTGGAAAGAAGATATTTTGAGACGTTATGCATATTTGAAGGTGCAAAATTAACCATAAGGCACGCTGTGTTACCGCCAAGTTCAGAAACTCAATCATCACGGCACTCGTAAACAAACCGTGCCCGGTTTGATTGAGAGATGACGTCAGCCACAAACTTCTTAATTCTGTCTTTGACTATAATAAGTCTACCTTATATTTTACTCCACGAACATGTTAATTCCCGTTTCAATGAGCCTCACATGATGAAAGGATGTAACCTGTAAAGGCAAAAGACGAAGATACTTTCTTTTGCCGAAGTATGTATAGTATATGACAACAGACAACCAACATATTGCAAAAGTATGTATGTTACAACCTTTTCCCACGTGAGTCTAATGGAAAGGTTACCCGCAACTATGGCAACCATGAATTACATAGTTAGAGATGTTATAGAGGATACTTCTACCATATTAGGACCACATTAACTTGATTTTTTACTGCATATCAAAAGAAAGGTGTGTGTTGAAGACGTTACTCGTTATACATGTTATATATATTTTGTATTTTGTACCAAGTATAAGAAACAAATTTATTAAAATGTTTGCTAGAACAATGTATAACGATATTCACCTTCCGTAATATGTAATTAGTACAAAAATTATGTCTCGTTAAACTATGTAATTTCAAATCAAGACAAATGTGTATCTTAAGGTTACATTGCCTTTCTGTTCTATTAAGATGATGTCAGAAATACTTTAATTTAAAGTTCAAATAAAGATAGGATTGCACAATCTAGGATGTTTCGTTACCTATAGGTAAGTACCATTGAGCCTATTTGGCCTTGACGTATTTTAATGCATTACGTAGTTAACGAAACATCCTAGATTGTACAATGCCATCATTATTTCACAATCCCATCATTATTTCACAATGCCATCATTATTTCACTGGGTTACATCAAAACGAATATTTTGACCAAATCAGAGCACTTTGATATTTTTGACCCTCATGTGACCTTTTTGATAATAACTCAAGAACGTTACGTCCTAGTGATATAATAGTCCTTGTGACTAGAGGAATAGTAGTTATGGTTGTTATTATCACAAATGCTACTCCACCTCAATTGCTATCACGCATTTCTTTGTATATACATAAAGCTCACGATGTCAACAATATATGGTAGCAGTGCAGCTTTGCCCCCCCGTCCCTACTCTCAAGACTCAACCTATCGGGTTCACCACTATATCCAGTGATACCAAAATAATTATAAATGTCCCAACATAAATCCTAACAATACACAAAACAAACCATGCATTTTTTGGTTTAGTATGATAGTACATTACTACTTTAATTTTAGAATAAATTACCTAGCAATTTTGCTACAAAATAATGTAAATCAGCACCAAGTCTTAAACTAATTCTCTATACCATTTTTTGGCAAATTTATGACTCATTGTTATACCTGGTGGCCTGAAAACGAATCCTTAATAATAATAATATATATAATAATGTCGGTGATTTAAAGTGTGCCTCAACTAGGCATTACCTAGTTATCAGCACACCTCAACAATTATTCCACTGCCATTAGGATATATCATAATCATTTCCGCTTCACCAAGTCCGCAACTGATGCGCGGGTACTCTCAGCGACTTAGATTGTAATCACCCCCAGCAGCTCCCCATTTTACACGTGGGTGGAGTGAAGCAATTAAGCTATCTTGCCCAAGGACGCAAAATACTGGCCATGGTTGGCTCGAACCCGCAACCTTTCGATTATGAAGCTCGCTACCTAACCATTAGGCCACTGTGCTTCCCACAGCAGCAAAAACAACCAATTTTACCCGATGACTTGGAAGGCTGATGTCATCACAACTCAGTGTGGTATATTGTTTAGTATGGTGGTGTTTTATTTTGTATGCCGTAAAAAGTGCCTATTATTAGTATGTCTTGTCTCAAGTTGAGAATAACGCCATGTTGGATTTTGCAGTGACAGATTCGAATTATGTGCGTGTACGCGGTAGTGCGCCGCCAACGTACGAACAAATGTCCTACGGGTGTGCATACGTCCCGCAGGGTTAGGTAAGCGGTGATTCGAATTTGCAACTGTGAAATCAAACATGGCGCTACTCTCAACTTCAGACGAGACAGATTATAACCTCTTTAATTTGCTACCACAATAATATAAGTTCGTTTTATGCCAAATGTTTCGTATCAGCAGCACATTACTCCATAATTCGTTGTGATTTTTGCAGAATGCCGGATAGAGTTTACTCTAAACCCGTCCCTATTAAAACGTGAAAATAAGCGCTATCGCCGCGCGTTATACGCGATTCACCGAACGCGAGAAGCGACTAAGGGATGAAATAAAAACTCGACCGGTGGTTGACCGGCGGTTACCGGTGGTTGAACCGGGTTCCATTGTATAGAACAATAGAAACAAGAAACGGAACCGGAACTGGTGGTCGACGGCCGGTCGAGTTTTGATTTCATCCCTAAGACAAAACGACTTAAATCACTGTGAAACAAATTGGTAACGACTCCCTCTGTTGACACAATTATATAATACAAGCGATTTATATTAGGGCTCTATTCGACAATATGTGACGTCCCATATCAAAACCAGACATATTTTGGGCATGTTATCAATTTTGAGGTTTTTATATATCTTAAATAAAGAGATATTTTGCTCCACAACGCCGTTTTCCCCAATGAAATTGGACATTCCTAAGCGAAGATATTGAGTTCGAAAGTTATGGTATCATAAAATTGAAAATTGAGATATTGGCCTTTAAAAATATTATTGACAAGGTTGAGAATTACCTTGAAAAATGTCTCAAAAATACGAGATGCCAGTTATATTCCGATCTGAAACTATCAGACAATATTTTGACCAAAAGTGTCTGGTTTTGACATGGAACGTCACATAATATGCCGTGATCACAACGAAATTTATGGTCGGTTGTTTCAGTGGATGGTACAAAAGGTGTTTTATTTGATAACGCTATTTTATTTGTCTGAGAGTTTCATTTGACTTGTTTTAAACGGTTCAGAATTTTATAAAGACCTACGATATTTTAATATAAAAAGACCCATTCAGTGATCCCAGCGAAGGTGTAAAAAAATAAATTGCCTAACAGTGTAGGATAAGTTATTAAAATAAGTCACTCTCCGACAAAACAAAAGTTTTGTTTATTTTTGTGAAAAATTTGGCAAAAACAACGATGAAAACAAAAGTATTGATAAAGTTAGCCACATTTAAATACATGTAGTTAATTACAGATTCATGTAAAATATCTTATTTTGTCTTTAATACGTGGCTTTTAGCTTAACCACTAGCAGGCTATAGCATATCTATAACACTAACAAAGGTGTCATAATGTGAATTTTTTACTATCCTCCGGATGAGCAGATCAGTGAAAGGGCTTTTAAGTGTACAACTAAAGCACTTCCTTGTCATGAAATATACATTGACGACAGAAACAAAGAAGATCATCATGGATGGCAATCAAATATTATTGAGCCAAGATTTGTATAGAAGTATCAATTATATAATGTACATGTATATATATCTTTCTATTGTTATACTACATAATAATGCATATTTATCTTAATTATGCCATGAAATGAAATTGAGTAATATTTTATATGATGTATACTACAGTTATGTCTTTCCATAGGGATATTATACTTGTTCATAATGTAGCTCAACGTATCGTAAAAAGTCATTTCTATAAATTAAATGTTTCTTTTGTTTCTGTTATTCTCTAAATGTAATAATCTAAATTTGCAAGGATATTCAAAATAAGGACGCCACTGCTATTGTTGAGTGCCAGTTGAGTGTAATATTGTTTTATGTCAGTTTTTGATTTTTATAAATTAAAATTATGTATACTTGGAATGGTGGATGTAAAAAATGCAAGGCCTTGTGAATTGTACAAATAATGTCAGGTCTATCAAAATGATTTATCATGATTGTTAGAGGTGCAAAAATATTAATCTTCTTGGTCATTTGTGACTAATACCTAATTTGTGAAGCCGCACACTGCCCCGGCAGCGTGTTTTTTTTTTCTGCAACCATAATTGGCAGCAATACGCTAACCCTAATACTAAAAGTTAGGTGTATTGCGTCATATATTATGGTTGCATCGGTTACAGAAAGAAATCCCGGCAAAATGCTTTCCCGTGTGTATTCCACGACCTTTAACCTTTCTACGTGGTGTTAAGGCAGTGATGTAGCCAGCTTTTCAAGACTATGAGGTCCAACGTTGCAAATGTACCGACCGTCGGGGGGAGGGGGAGGACCTGGGTGGGTCGGGGCTAAAATCCACTAAAACGGGTGTAGGCGCGGATTGCCACGACGCACCCACCCATCAATATGGAAGTCCACTTTTCAGAGTAAATTTATCCAAGAAGGGCCATTATTAAAAAGGAAATTCAGCAAAGGACCATTTTTCATGCAAAGTTGTTCAACATCGCCCACAAAAGGTCATTTTTAGATGAATGTAGTCCTTATTTTACACACAAGTGAGTTGTTGTAGGGAAAAGGTTACAATTTTAGAAATTTCGCTTTTCTTCATTGCAAAAACAAAAATCCTGCCTTTGCTTTTTGGTCAAGATTTTAATAGTCTAAATTTTCGAAAATTATTCAAACATTCCCATCATGAGATAATTTGCTCATAAAAATGCTCATAAAATGTAAGGCCGATCATCGGTGAGTGATGGGGTAGAGTTTACAGCACCTCTCCATCCCCCGGAGGCCCCAGTCCTCCCATGGCTACACCACTGCCGTAAGGGTAAGTCTATAAACACTCGATACTTTAAACCAATACTCAATTACAATTACACAGCATTAAATGACGTATACTGCTTGTTCTAGTGTGATAATTGTAAACGTCTCGTTAATTTAATATCGTCACTGGGCGGGAAAAACCTCATATGTACTTTTTGCCCTTGAACATGGATGAAGCAACCTCTTCAATATAAAGTCTACACCTACAATGCTTTATCCATGTTCAAGGGCCAAAAGTACATTATGAGGTTTTCCCCCAGTGACGATATGTAGCTCAAACAATTACACTCGATCAGCTCGTAAACGTGGACTGATATACATTGTGGCGTATGCCTATACACAGCTGAGCTCATCACCTACGCGAAGTGTGCTGGCGTATTGCGTGACTGACGCGCGCTTTTGTGTGAATTTACGCGGGCGTAAGTTGTGACGTTATTGACTCGCACAGTATTACAAAACCGAATAATTCTCGCCTATTTGAAGTAGACTTAGTGATGTAACAGGATAAATTACCATACCGATAGGTGTTTTTTAATATATTGCCATGCACTATAAGTAGGCGGCACTCGTCACCTGTCATGTATGTGGTCAAATGTTGAATACAATACCGCTCTTTTCAAAGACACTAATCGTACAGGTGCGAGTGACTGTGCATAATGTAAAATTTCCATAGTCTAGTAAATGGCAATACATTCAAAATTGTTTTCACCTATCGCTATGGTAATTAATCCTGTTATATACATCACTACTTCTATAGCGAATTACAAACTGATCATAGAATGTCTTATTGTTACAGCTACCGCATAAAACTTTGCAATATGTATCTTTCCTTTCTTTTTTGAAAATAAAACAACGTCAAAATGTTTAAATGTGTTGTCATCATTTTGAGTTATGTACTGGGCCTGTTCAAGTGTTGATTTAGTTTTTTGTTTGGTTTTTGTAATTTGTAATTCCGTTCAATGTACAGGGTTTCCCAATAAAAACAGAACCCTCATTGCGCCCTCTTTTTCTCCTATTTCTGAAAAGTTGATCAAATGTATTTTGGTATGTAAAGAAATCTTAAATCGTTAGCTTTAATAAACCAAAACAAATACAATCGGCTCACAAATTTTGAAGATATGCCCTCTTTAAGAAATGTACCAGTTTTTCACTCTGTCCATGGATGAGGTTTGGCTACATCAAAGATTAAAACGAAACATACGGTTAATGACATGGATAGATAATAATAGCATTAGGCTTTGGAACGCATTCACTATGAGCTAGGATCACCAGCTATAGCCTCCAACATCTTTGCAACCGTATTACTGCAGCATTCGCAAGTATACGGCGCACAGTGTCGACGTCCTATACGATAAATATAAATTTAATACTCCGTTGGTGAGCGACGGGCGAGTGGTATTTCACCGAACGCAAGAAAAGGAGTTCTATCTGATTGGCTAGTAATCGATCGCTTAGGTCGCTTAGTAGTCAACTACAAACTCAAAACTGAGCAATGTATTCAATTCGATTGAAATCGATATTCTATTATTGACGTAGATAAAGAGAGTGATAGTGTGTCAATAATGTACATTGTATTGCACCTTGATTTTACATGCATTACTTTATATAATTATTTTCTCAAAGAGTTGAAATGATCACAATTTTTACCCAGGATTTCAAAAGTTTACCGCAAAATTGCAGTTAAACATATCCACAGCAAAATACCGGTCCTCACTAATTAGTGCATTTAATTTCCAGTTAGTGTATTTAAGATAAAACCTGTGATTTATCTGACAACAAATAAAATTTTCTTGCAATAGAAATATCATATGGGATACTGATATAGTAGGCCGCAACCGCCACAACGTGGAGCTGCTACGCGTAGCTGACTTTTTGCTCCGTGGAGCCAAATTGACCAATCATGATCATGTTAGAGTTTTTCATTACTCGGAGGTAAAACTGACCAATCAAGTACGACTTACTCATTACGTGAAGCGAATTTATTCATTAAGAATTTGCCAGACGAGCGTCACGTAGTTGCAAGATATCCTCGGTCACGAAAGTTATGATTCAAAAAGTAGTTTATGAAAAGTACGAACCGACTTATTATTAAGATGGACATGCACTCATAAGAAACTCATACCGGGACTCATACAGTATTGTACATAACTATATAGCTAGGCAGAGTGGTGGTAAACCATGCACACAGTTCTGCGATCTGCAGTGTATCGCCGGGAGCTAATTTGTATAACTTGCGCGGTGTGGCCTGCGGAATTCGACCTTCAGCAAACTGCAAACCAGTTCGGATTTACTTTATATACTAGTAGTAGACCATACATACTGTAGTTACTGTCCGTTTTCCTATACACAATACTCAGTGCGATCACCATTGACGCGTGACCTCTACAAATAGTGTATGTTAGAAGTATAGGCCATTGCCTAGTTGACGTCACTGTGTAAAAAATAACCGGCCAATATTTAAAGTATTCTCTGAAATTCTAGAAAATATAGTTTTGTAACATGTCCTAAATTTTTAGCTAATTTAGGTGTTTGGAAATATTGGTACTTTTGTGTTTTAGGAAGGATATGTAAACGACAGATAACACCAAAAATATGAAGAAATTATTTCTAAACCGTGTTAAGTCATTAAGCTTCTCATTTTCAAGAACGCTGGTTAACAATAAGCAGACTATTGTCTCATTTCGTAAACAAAAGCCCACAGTATAATTGTTACCTTGCGTTCGCTTTATAATCGCTCACCCAACTGAAACTATAATACCAGCTCATTGCTCATTGCAGAGGTAAAACAGACACAAGTGCAGTGTGTATTTAACCAGAGAAGATCTGATGTAACATAGTTGAGCTGTTTTCATTGAGTGTTATCTTGGTTTAATAGCTTTTAATAGGGTTTAAGTCCTTCAAAGGTCGTGGTGAGTTCTACTGTAGACATGACTGCATCATGATTATTTTAAAGTCATCAACATTCAACAATATGATCACCGTGATAGTATGACAGTATCAGTATATACCGTGGGTGTCAGTGATCCTGGCCTGACACAGTAGACAAACAAACAAACAAAAAAACACGCCACACACATGACACATGCATGTAAGGTAACATTGACTATACACTAATCAAACAATGGTGTTGATCCTGTACAACTGGTCGTGGTTTATTTACAATCGATTCATTTAAAATCCCCATAGTAAACATTAATTTTGGCAAGAGTTTTCTCTCTCTGGAACGAGGATGCATCCACTGGCTCCGCGTAATGAAAAGATCTAACATGATTGGTCTATTTAGCTCCGCGAAGCGAAAAGTAAGCTACGCGTAGCAGCTCCACGTTGTGGCGGTTACGGCCAGCCATATACTGATCATGCGAAAATCGTCAAACATAGAATAGAAAAAGTGTGGTAGGCTCTCAAAATCTCAAATTGTATGCTTAGCCTGAGTCGCACGGCCTATCTCGAACAAAATCACCATGCGTAGCTGTTGAAAAACGTGAGGATTCATCGTACTATCACGGCAATTTTTGACACGAAGATATAGGGACGATGACGGTGTGCGGCGCACAAGGATGGTACGTAATGCAATTGATGCAATGAGGACCAAGGCTGAAACATGCATTCGTCAAGGCGGCAACTAAGTAGAGGGCAAAACTCACTTCAGAAGAACCAAGGACATACCAAACAGTCCTTTTCAGGCTACCTTTTATCCCAAAAAGAGAAAATGGCATGTTGTAAATAAAAAGAAAGCCAGAAACAACAAAGTAAGAAAGTAAGAAACATTAATAAAACAAAAAGGCAACCAAGAAAAAATACGTTTAATTGTAAGTATAGCAAGAGAAGTCCCATCCCACATCCATTTTGCCGACAAGTTAATGACACCTAATACAATCAATAGCCCATAGCCCCATCGGTAAAGCCCACTCCCTAAATAAAGTTCGTTATTTTATAAAGTTATCATTGAGGAATGGTAGGTATTCATGTATGCAATGCATGGTACGTGTACTCCTTTTCAATCTTTGAAGTAACCAAACCTCCTCCGTGGACAGAGTGAAAAACGGGCACATTTCTTTAAAAGAGCATATCTTCAAAACTTGTGAGCCGATTGAAATATTTATTTCGGTTTGTTGAAGCTAAAGAACAAAGGTTTCTTTACATATCAAAATATATTTGATTAAATTTTCATGAATAGGAGAAAAATAGGGCGCAAGGAGGGTTCTGTGTTTTTGTGTTTTTTTGTTGTTGGGTGTGGGTTTTTTTTTGGGGGGACACCCTGTACTTGACTGATCTTATCGTACCGGAGTTATGAGCAAAAAGTTCGAGGGTCAACATTTGGGCTACACATGGTCAAAACAGAATATATCTTCCGATTTTGATGAAAATAGTCTCAAATATTTTGTCTATGGCCAAATTGCATCAGGAAAAAGAATCTGTACAAAAAATCACCAGTGGTTTCAAGAAAGTAGTCAAACCCCGGAGACAAACAGCCATTCACACAAAGCTACACGCAGCACAGTGTTGCTCAATAATACAGCCTTTCCACCCAAGGTCAGAACTAACAGAGCGTAAGCTGCTAGAGAGGTTGCGATTTCCAAACTTTCGTATCGTAACGCCCATACATATACGTACGATACGTGCCATACGGTAAGAAATCGCAACCTCTCTTTAGAAAGAGGATGGTTTTACGCACAACACTGCCTGATTTTGAATAGATATACGGACGTACTATTACGTACGTTTGGAAATCGCAACCTCTCTTTGGAAAGAAGTTGGTATATCTTACGCCCGTGATATATGCAACAGAAATGTGTTAAAATAAATCAAAGAACGAGCTTATATACAAATATAAAAATTGACGGCTATCAATAAACCAAAATGGTTGAAATTGAACCCCGAATCCCTTAATTTCCAATAAGAACACCCCGGGTCCCGGGATAGGCCTGTTAGATTTGGCTAATTCATTTGTTATACTCCTATCCGGTATATTTTTGGTCTTTTGAAAAAATTAAGTTACCAATCATTAATATTGTGATATGCGCCCTTATTCACAATTCGAACAACACGTCGTATCCAACTACATATTTAGCAAAAGTATGTAATTTTTCATAATCATGCAAAACTACATTATTTTTAAGTATGTGGTTTTACACACAACACCGGGTTTGGTTGTACGGACAAAAGTGTAGCTATAATTTTGTCCACTACGGCTTGCTATAATCGGAATGACCCCAAACACAACTGTAGCAGGGCTTGCGGTTCCACCTCACTAGGAGCTACTAGGCTGCATGACCGAGTGGGTCGAGCTCATTTTTTACTGTATACATGGTATACATCATAGCTTTAATCGTGTAACTTCTTGTGATCCCTGTACTACTTCAAAATTCGTCCAAAAATGTATTATATTATTGTATTGAATTGTTTACGGTGTTCACGCGTAGACCTATAGCCCTACTACTTCTCTTTGGATTGACTATCAGTCGTGATATTGTAAACAGACGTGATTTGTTATTCGTATTAAAGGTAAGCCATCGATAAGGTTTGATTGTGAAAATCAAAATTCGATATCAGTACATTATTGTATTTCCAAAGCATTGAGTGAGAGTTACCTATAATTCTTCTATTGAAATTAAAATAATCTGCAAGAAGTTGGGTACCATTATTTTGGACTTTCCAATTAGACGGATTTGTAGGTATGATATGATCTATGGTGATCAATGGCATAGGAAGATTTTCAACATTGTGAAACGCGTTATACATGTAGTCGGGCAGAACTTGCGTGTGAGGTACATATGAATACCATGTTTTAAACGCCATACGTACGAAAGTAAGGAATTTACATTTAATATAGGCCTAGGTGTATTTTATCTTGGTTCAAGTATCTTCCATAGTAAATTTGCCCACATTTATACCGTATAAACAGGGTCAGACGATTTTCACAGCACGAAATCGAGCGACGCGCCACGAAATTTTCCTTTCTCCGCGCAATTTTATTTGCTCCGCGAAATTCATATTTTTCCGCGCAAAATGCAATGTCAGCCTTGTTTGAAGCGTCACAGTATATAATGTAACCATAGTATAATAAACGTAGTAACCAATTGCTAATCTGTCTCGCACCAGTCCTGCTTACTTTCGCGTATTGGGGATGTAATTCTGTGGGATGTATAGTAGGGGTGAAAATAGTGAATACAATTTCATAATAGATTGTTGGATTGTCATGGAACTTGGTGGATATGATCACCCTTGAGCAGCGTCTGAATATAGATTGTTGGATTGTCATGAAACTCGGTGGATGTGATTTCCATTGAGCTCTTTGTTACAAGGTTAGAATTGAATGTAAACCTATTTAGACACATTTTTCAAATCAGCTTTCAACATGAAAATTCCCGAGTATTTCACAGTATTTCCTAGTATGTCATTGGTGGTATTTTTGGTATTTTTTAATAATTATTCCACACAAAAATAATTATTAGCATTCCAAGTACTTATCAATGCAAAATTATGAAACATGATCTTCACACATCTTAAGGTTTGATTGTCAGAAAAAAGAGCAGTGGTTTATAGTGCGAAACGCACCGGCACAACGCCTAGACGTTGATCCACAAGCCTCAGCACTTACACTTCTTACGTAGCCCTAGCACATTAATTATTCGTAATCTTTACACAATCAGTAAATATACCCACTAGTACTTTGACTCGGCTGATCAAGAACCTTGGACGGTTACCAATTGTAGTTGTTCATGTGATACGGTAGCCGGCAATCGGAGCTTACATGAACGTCGCGCATTATTATAACATCAGGAGTTGATGCGAATTTTTGCGGTACTCATTCATACCTAGAAATAGAAAAGATAAAAGTCAAATTTTGAAAAAAATTCTCTTAGTATGACGTGTTGTACTAATGTCCGACATGCAAATAATTTATTTATATCTCTGGCACCTATTTGGTTAAATACTACTAATAGACCCGGCCGATGCATGGAAATACGACGATGAACTATTTGTTTGTGTGGCATCTGAAAAGACGCCAAAAATGTTAATTTTGTTGTAATATTACCAAAATTCCTGCGCACGGCACACAGTGTCAATAGCCAGTGCTATAAATATAAACTTAATACTCCGTTGGTGAGCGACGGGCGATTGGTATTTCACCGAACGCAAGAAAAGGAGGCCTACTGTATCTGATTGGCTAGAAATCGATCGCTTTGTCGCTCAGAGGTGTAGTACAAACTCAAAATGGAGACATGTATTCAATTCGATTGAAATCGATGTTCTATTATTCACGCAGATAAAGAAAGTGGATAATGTACATTGTATTATAGATACAGCAGCTGGATTTTACACGGGTTCCTTTGTATAATTCATTTCTCAAATAGTTAAATATATCACAATTTTTACTTTGGATTTCAAAATCTTTACTTATATAATGCAGTTAAAGATATCCACAGCAATTTGGCTAATTCATTTGTTATACTCCTATCCGGTATATTTTTGGTTTTTTGAAAAAATTAAGTTACCAATCATTAATATTGTGATATGCGCCCTTATTCACAATTCGAACAACACGTCGTATCCAACTACATATTTAGCAAAAGTATGTAATTTTTCATAATCATGCAAAACTACATTATTTTTAAGTATGTGGTTTTACACACAGCACCGGGTTTGGTTGTACGGACAAACGTGTAGCTATAATTTTTGTCCACTACGGCTTGCTATAATCGGAATGACCCCAAACACAACTGTAGCAGGGCTTGCGGTTCCACCTCACTAGGAGCTACTAGGCTGCATGACCGAGTGGGTCGAGCTCATTTTTTACTGTATTATTCGTAATCTTTACACAATCAGTAAATATACCCACTAGTACTTTGACTCGGCTGATCAAGAACCTTGGACGGTTACCAATTGTAGTTGTTCATGTGATACGGTAGCCGGCAATCGGAGCTTACATGAACGTCGCGCATTATTATAACATCAGGAGTTGATGCGAATTTTTGCGGTACTCATTCATACCTAGAAATAGAAAAGATAAAAGTCAAATTTTGAAAAAATTCTCTTAGTATGACGTGTTGTACTAATGTCCGACATGCAAATAATTTATTTATATCTCTGGCACCTATTTGGTTAAATACTACTAATAGACCCGGCCGATGCATGGAAATACGACGATGAACTATTTGTTTGTGTGGCATCTGAAAAGACGCCAAAAATGTTAATTTTGTTGTAATATTGTAATATAAACTTAATACTCCGTTGGTGAGCGACGGGCGATTGGTATTTCACCGAACGCAAGAAAAGGAGGCCTACTGTATCTGATTGGCTAGAAATCGATCGCTTTGTCGCTCAGAGGTGTAGTACAAACTCAAAATGGAGACATGTATTCAATTCGATTGAAATCGATGTTCTATTATTCACGCAGATAAAGAAAGTGGATAATGTACATTAGATACAGCAGCTGGATTTTACACGGGTTCCTTTGTATAATTCATTTCTCAAATAGTTAAATATATCACAATTTTTACTTTGGATTTCAAAATCTTTACTTATATAATGCAGTTAAAGATATCCACAGCAAACAGCAAGGCCCCGCTAATTAGTGTATTGGTTTTCGAGTTAGTGTACTGGAAACAAAACCTGCGTTTTACCTGAAAACAAATCGAATTTTCTATAATAGTAACACCGACCGTATGTGGTACTGATCATGCGCAAATCGTAGAATAGAAACTAGCGGCAGGCTCTATGGCAGGGCTATGGTATCTCATATCATGTAAATGGTATGCTTAGCCTGAGTCGCTCGGCCTATCTCGAACAAAATCGCCATGCGTAACTTTTGAAAAACGAGAGGATTCGCCGTACTATCACGGGGATATAGGGATGATGACGCAGTGCGGCACCGGTTTTTAATAAATATTCACCCTACCTAATTGTAACTTTCAGCTTCGAAGGCGCACTGTCATTTTAAGGTGTTTACGGTTCAGTGCGTTAAAACAAGAAAAGTCTGAGGTCAACATATAACCATGATAACCAGAGTCTAGAACATAGTTTAACTTGTAGTGAACATGAACATAGCTTGCTGCAAAAATTATATACTGATTTCACTGCACCCAGGACCAGACCCTAGAAAGTTACTAGAGGACATATGTTATGTTCACGTAGACCGATCCACCTGTTGTTAACTGATCAATAATGACATGTGGTATGAATACACCAGAAGAAGTTCTAGCTGACAGCTTTCAAAATCTGCTTTCAAAACTGATGTTAAGGATATGTACACGTGATGCCAATAATTTGCATTACTATGCTCCACTCTACCACCAAGATTCAATGATGAATTTACAAAGCATGATCGAAATATGGTGTTTATAAGTTTGAGGCACAATGTTTGCGTAGAAGAGGGTGACTATATGTATAAAAGGTTATCCTTTTATCTCTTTCTGTTATATTCCAGAATTGCAAGAAAAAATTCTCACAGGCAAACTTACACAAGAATGTTAAAAAACTGCACATGAAAACATGGCTGCCAACGAAACACCGTTTCGATGCCAGTATTGCAACAAGAGCTTCTCACAGGCAGGTCACAAGACAAGTCATGAAAGGGTCCATACCAAAGAGAAACCATTCCAATGTCAGTATTGCAAGAAGGGGTTTTCAACTATAAGTAACAAGATTAGACACGAAAGGGTCCATACCAAAGAGAAACCATACCGATGTCAGTATTGCAACAAGAGTTTCTCAGATATGGATAACAAGAATAAACATGAAAGGGTTCATACCAATGAAAAACCATATCGATGCCACTATTGCAAAAAGAGCTTCTCACAGGCAGGTGACAATACTAAACATGAAAGGGTCCATACCGAAGAGAAACCATTCCAATGCCAGTATTGCAAGAAGGGTTTCTCAACTGTAAGTAACAAGATTAGACACGAAAGGGTGCATACCAGAGAAAATCCATATCGATGTCAGTATTGTAACAAAAGTTTCTCAGATAAGAGTACCAAGACAAGACATGAAACAGTTCATACCAAAGAGAAACCATATCGATGCCAGTATTGTTACAAGACTTTCTCATGGCCAAGTGCCATGACTAACCATAAAAGGGTTCATACCAAAGAGAAACCATACCGATGTCAGTATTGCAACAAGAGTTTCTCACAGATAGGTCATAAGACTAGACATGAAATGGTTCATACCAACGAGAAGCCATATCGGTGCCAGTATTGCAACAAGAATTTCTCAAATATGAGTAACAAGACTAAACATGAGAGACTTCATACCAAAGAAACCATATCGATGTCAGTATTGCAACAAGAGTTTCTCAGAAAAGGGTAACAAAACTAACCATGAAAGACTTCATACCAAAGAGAAACCATATCGATGCCAGTATTGTAACAAGACTTTCGCATGGTTAGGTGACGCGATTAATCATAAACGTGTTCATACCAAAGAGAAACCGTACCAATGCCGGTATTGCCACAAGAGTTTCTCACAAATAGGTAACAAGACTAGACATGAAATGATTCATACCAAAGAGAAACCATATCGATGCCAGTATTGTAACAAGAGTTTCCCAGATATGTGTCACAAGACTAGACATGAAAGGGTTCATACCAAAGAAAAACCATATCGATGCCAGCATTGCAACAAGTGTTTCTCAAATATAGGTAACAAGACTAGACATGAAAAAGTTTATTGCAAAGAGAAACCATATCGATGTAAGTATTGCAACAAGGGCGTCTCAGATATGGGTAACAAAACTCTACGTGAAAGGATCCATTTCAAAGAGAAACCATATGGATGCCAGTATTGCAACAAGAGTTTAACACGAGCAGATCCTAAGACTAGGCATGAATGTAAATATTGTAACAAGAGTTTCTCATATAAAAGTAGCAAGACTAAACATGAAAGAGTCCATACCAAAGAGAAACCATTTCGATGCCAGTATTGCAACAAGGGTTTCTCACAGGCAAGTGACAAGACTATACATGAAAGGATCCATACCAAAGAGAAACCATTCCGATGTCAGCATTGCAACAAGAGTTTCTCATCTGCAGGTAACAAAACTAGGCATGAAAGAATTCATACCAACAAAGAGTGACTAAATTAACACTACAAAGAAACCATACCAATTGTAACAAATGCTTGTTTAAATGGTGGAAGAACTGTATATAAAAGTATTACAAAAGATAGAGTTTGTCAATAAATGAAGTGAAAAATACTACGTAACGTCTGTGAAGATTATCATTCATCCAGGTAGTAAACAATAATTATATTTGAACTATAATCTAGTCAACTGGACTTACTATTTTTGAGTGGAAAATTTTCACGTCCAATCCTGAACGCGTCATCAGCCCTACTGATCATCTGGCGGTAAAAGTTCATTGACCTGTGAAACAGGTCAATGGACAATGAACAATGGTCAATGACCTCACAACCAGCCCCATAATACATCATCCAGCTATTTTACTTATAAAAATACTAGTTTCTATATTCTATTTGGTCAAATATTTATTATCGTTCCAAATTACAGCAATTGAATGTAAAATGAAACTAGACATGTGGTCGAAGATATATACATGGTATAAATCATAGCTTTAATCGTGTAACTTCTTGATCCCTGTACTACTTCAAAATTCGTCCAAAAATGTATTATATTATTGTATTGAATTGTTTACGGTGTTCACGCGTAGACCTATAGCCCTACTACTTCTCTTTGGAGGCTCTTTGGATTGACTATCAGTCGTGATATTGTAAACAGACGTTATTCGTATTAAAGGTAAGCCATCGATAAGGTTTGATTGTGAAAATCAAAATTCGATATCAGTACATTATTGTATTTCCAAAGCATTGAGTGAGAGTTACCTATAATTCTTCTATTGAAATTAAAATAATCTGCAAGAAGTTGGGTACCATTATTTTGGACTTTCCAATTAGACGGATTTGTAGGTATGATATGATCTATGGTGATCAATGGCATAGGAAGATTTTCAACATTGTGAAACGCGTTATACATGTAGTCGGGCAGAACTTGCGTGTGAGGTACATATGAATACCATGTTTTAAACGCCATACGTACGAAAGTAAGGAATTTACATTTAATATAGGCCTATGTGTATTTTATCTTGGTTCAAGTATCTTCCATAGTAAATTTGCCCACATTTATACCGTATAAACAGGGTCAGACGATTTTCACAGCACGAAATCGAGCGACGCGCCACGAAATTTTCCTTTCTCCGCGCAATTTTATTTGCTCCGCGAAATTCATATTTTTCCGCGCAAAATGCAATGTCAGCCTTGTTTGAAGCGTCACAGTATATAATGTAACCATAGTATATATAATAAACATAGTAACCAATTGCTAATCTGTCTCGCACCAGTCCTGCTTACTTTCGCGTATTGGGGATGTAATTCTGTGGGATGTATAGTAGGGGTGAAAATAGTGAATACAATTTCCGGGGGTGAAAATAGTGAACATAATTTCCGTACAATTTGTTATTTTTTCCGCGCAATTGGCTATTTTTTTCCTCGCAAATCATTTGTCCTTACAGTTACTGATAATAGATTGTTGGATTGTCATGGAACTTGGTGGATATGATCACCCTTGAGCAGCAATAATTCTTGAGGTCGTCTGAATATAGATTTTTGGATTGTCATGAAACTCGGTGGATGTGATTTCCATTGAGCTCTTTGTTACAAGGTTAGAATTAAATGTAAACCTATTTAGACACATTTTTCAAATCAGCTTTCAACATGAAAATTCCCGAGTATTTCACAGTATTTCCTAGTATGTCATTGGTGGTATTTTTTTGGTATTTTTTAATAATTATTCCACACAAAAATAATTATTAGCATTCCAAGTACTTATCAATGCAAAATTATGAAACATGATCTTCACACATCTTAAGGTTTGATTGTCAGAAAAAAGAGCAGTGGTTTATAGTGCGAAACGCACCGGCACAACGCCTAGACGTTGATCCACAAGCCTCAGCACTTACACTTCTTACGTAGCCCTAGCACATTAATTATTCGTAATCTTTACACAATCAGTAAATATACCCACTAGTACTTTGACTCGGCTGATCAAGAACCTTGGACGGTTACCAATTGTAGTTGTTCATGTGATACGGTAGCCGGCAATCGGAGCTTACATGAACGTCGCGCATTATTTAATATAACATCAGGAGTTGATGCGAATTTTTGCGGTACTCATTCATACCTAGAAATAGAAAAGATAAAAGTCAAATTTTGAAAAAAATTCTCTTAGTATGACGTGTTGTACTAATGTCCGACATGCAAATGATTTATTTATATCTCCGGCACCTATTTGGTTAAATACTACTAATAGACCCGGCCGATGCATGGAAATACGACGATGAACTATTTGTTTGTGTGGCATCTGAAAAGACGCCAAAAATGTTAATTTTGTTGTAAAATTCCTGCGCACGGCACACAGTGTCAACAGCCAGTGTTATAAATATAAACTTAATACTCCGTTGGTGAGCGACGGGCGATTGGTATTTCACCGAACGCAAGAAAAGGAGGCCTACCGTATCTGATTGGCTAGAAATCGATCGCTTTGTCGCTCAGAGGTGTAGTACAAACTCAAAATGGAGACATGTATTCAATTCGATTGAAATCGATGTTCTATTATTCACGCAGATAAAGAAAGTGGATAATGTACATTGTATTATAGATACAGCAGCTGGATTTTACACGGGTTCCTTTGTATAATTCATTTCTCAAATAGTTAAATATATCACAATTTTTACTTTGGATTTCAAAATCTTTACTTATATAATGCAGTTAAAGATATCCACAGCAAACAGCAAGGCCCCGCTAATTAGTGTATTGGTTTTCGAGTTAGTGTACTGGAAACAAAACCTGCGTTTTACCTGAAAACAAATCGAATTTTCTATAATAGTAACACCGACCGTATGTGGTACTGATCATGCGCAAATCGTAGAATAGAAACTAGCGGCAGGCTCTATGGCAGGGCTATGGTATCTCATATCATGTAAATGGTATGCTTAGCCTGAGTCGCTCGGCCTATCTCGAACAAAATCGCCATGCGTAGCTTTTGAAAAACGAGAGGATTCGCCGTACTATCACGGGGATATAGGGATGATGACGCAGTGCGGCACCGGTTTTAATAAATATTCACCCTACCTAATTGTAACTTTCAGCTTCGAAGGCGCACTGTCATTTTAAGGTGTTTACGGTTCAGTGCGTTAAAACAAGAAAAGTCTCAGGTCAACATATAACCATGATAACCAGAGTCTAGAACATAGTTTAACTTGTAGTGAACATGAACATAGCTTGCTGCAAAAATTATATACTGATTTCACTGCACCCAGGACCCGACCCTAGAAAGTTACTAGAGGACATATGTTATGTTCACGTAGACCGATCCACCTGTTGTTAACTGATCAATAATGACATGTGGTATGAATACACCAGAAGAAGTTCTAGCTGACAGCTTTCAAAATCTGCTTTCAAAACTGATGTTAAGGATATGTACACGTGATGCCAATAATTTGCATTACTATGCTCCACTCTACCACCAAGATTCAATGATAAATTTACAAAGCATGATCGAAATATGGTGTTTATAAGTTTGAGGCACAATGTTTGCGTAGAACAGGGTGACTATGTATAAAAGGTTATCCTTTTATCTCTTTCTGTTATATTCCAGAATTGCAAGAAAAAATTCTCACAGGCAAACTTACACAAGAATGTTAAAAAACTGCACATGAAAACATGGCTGCCAACGAAACACCGTTTCGATGCCAGTATTGCAACAAGAGCTTCTCACAGGCAGGTCACAAGACAAGTCATGAAAGGGTCCATACCAAAGAGAAACCATTCCAATGTCAGTATTGCAAGAAGGGGTTTTCAACTATAAGTAACAAGATTAGACACGAAAGGGTCCATACCAAAGAGAAACCATACCGATGTCAGTATTGCAACAAGAGTTTCTCAGATATGGATAACAAGAATAAACATGAAAGGGTTCATACCAATGAAAAACCATATCGATGCCACTATTGCAAAAAGAGCTTCTCACAGGCAGGTGACAATACTAAACATGAAAGGGTCCATACCGAAGAGAAACCATTCCAATGCCAGTATTGCAAGAAGGGTTTCTCAACTGTAAGTAACAAGATTAGACACGAAAGGGTGCATACCAGAGAAAATCCATATCGATGCCAGTATTGTAACAAAAGTTTCTCAGATAAGAGTACCAAGACAAGACATGAAACAGTTCATACCAAAGAGAAACCATATCGATGCCAGTATTGTAACAAGACTTTCTCATGGCCAAGTGCCATGACTAACCATAAAAGGGTTCATACCAAAGAGAAACCATACCGATGTCAGTATTGCAACAAGAGTTTCTCACAGATAGGTCATAAGACTAGACATGAAATGGTTCATACCAACGAGAAGCCATATCGGTGCCAGTATTGCAACAAGAATTTCTCAAATATGAGTAACAAGACTAAACATGAGAGACTTCATACCAAAGAGAAACCATATCGATGTCAGTATTGCAACAAGAGTTTCTCAGAAAAGGGTAACAAAACTAACCATGAAAGACTTCATACCAAAGAGAAACCATATCGATGCCAGTATTGTTACAAGACTTTCTCATGGCCAAGTGCCATGACTAACCATAAAAGGGTTCATACCAAAGAGAAACCATACCGATGTCAGTATTGCAACAAGAGTTTCTCACAGATAGGTCATAAGACTAGACATGAAATGGTTCATACCAACGAGAAGCCATATCGGTGCCAGTATTGCAACAAGAATTTCTCAAATATGAGTAACAAGACTAAACATGAGAGACTTCATACCAAAGAGAAACCATATCGATGTCAGTATTGCAACAAGAGTTTCTCAGAAAAGGGTAACAAAACTAACCATGAAAGACTTCATACCAAAGAGAAACCATATCGATGCCAGTATTGTAACAAGACTTTTGCATGGTTAGGTGACGCGATTAATCATAAACGTGTTCATACCAAAGAGAAACCGTACCAATGCCGGTATTGCCACAAGAGTTTCTCACAAATAGGTAACAAGACTAGACATGAAATGATTCATACCAAAGAGAAACCATATCGATGCCAGTATTGTAACAAGAGTTTCCCAGATATGTTTCACAAGACTAGACATGAAAGGGTTCATACCAAAGAAAAACCATATCGATGCCAGCATTGCAACAAGTGTTTCTCAAATATAGGTAACAAGACTAGACATGAAAAAGTTTATTGCAAAGAGAAACCATATCGATGTAAGTATTGCAACAAGGGCGTCTCAGATATGGGTAACAAAACTCTACGTGAAAGGATCCATTTCAAAGAGAAACCATATGGATGCCAGTATTGCAACAAGAGTTTAACACGAGCAGATCCTAAGACTAGGCATGAATGTAAATATTGTAACAAGAGTTTCTCATATAAAAGTAGCAAGACTAAACATGAAAGAGTCCATACCAAAGAGAAACCATTTCGATGCCAGTATTGCAACAAGGGTTTCTCACAGGCAAGTGACAAGACTATACATGAAAGGATCCATACCAAAGAGAAACCATTCCGATGTCAGCATTGCAACAAGAGTTTCTCATCTGCAGGTAACAAAACTAGGCATGAAAGAATTCATACCAACAAAGAGTGACTAAATTAACACTACAAAGAAACCATACCAATTGTAACAAATGCTTGTTTAAATGGTGGAAGAACTGTATATAAAAGTATTACAAAAGATAGAGTTTGTCAATAAATGAAGTGAAAAATACTACGTAACCTCTGTGAAGATTATCATTCATCCAGGTAGTGAACAATAATTATATTTGAACTATAATCTAGTCAACTGGACTTACTATTTTTGAGTGGGAAATTTTCACGTCCAATCCTGAACGCGTCATCAGCCCTACTGATCATCTGGCGGTAAAAGTTCATTGACCTGTGAAACAGGTCAATGGACAATGAACAATGGTCAATGACCTCACAACCAGCCCCATAATACATCATCCAGCTATTTTACTTATAAAAATACTAGTTTCTATATTCTATTTGGTCAAATATTTATTATCGTTCCAAATTACAGCAATTGAATGTAAAATGAAACTAGACATAGCTGTGGTCGAAGACCACGAACACAGCCGTGTTGTGACCCCTTAATGACCTTTGACTCAAAAATCTCAGAACACCTCATAGACATTGGCCAATGTCAATGCACATGTGCACGTGGCATCACTCTGCTATGTTATTTGTACCACAAGAGGCATTTTGAAGAATTTCGTTTCGGACCGGAAGTGGACCCTTAATGACCTTTGACCCCATATAGAAAAATACCACGCATACATTGTGTAATAGTAATTCACGTGTGAACATACCGTCACTGTACTATGTGTTTCTTGGTTAATGAAAAATTTGAAGGTATTTTGTTAAACACCGAAGTGACCCTTAATGAATTTTGACCACTTCTTTGTTTACAATTTATAGACATTGGATGATTACAATGCGTGTGTGCAAGTGGCGTTACTCTGCTTCGTTATTTGTGGCAGAAGTATTTTGAAGGTATTTCGTTTAACACCGGGTAAAAACATACCATTACTGTCCTATGTTTTTATTAGCTATTAAAATTTTTGAAGGTATTCCGTTTTATACCGGAAGTGACCCCTTAATGACCTTTGACCTCAAATATGTGTACACCCCATATACACTGGGTAATAACAATCCATGTGTGAAAGTGGCGTCACTACCCTTCGTAATTTGTAGGAGAAGTAGCATTTTAAGTTGAAAACACGCTTACGTTTATGAACATTATGACCCCTGTGTGACCTTTTTGACCCCCACCCACTCACCTAGGGCCCAACCAAAGATGTTTTACTTTAGTAAAACTAGATATGGTGATGCGTATACTTATGCATGACCGTAAACGTAACCAGCCCGGCTGAAATATGAATAATAATAAACCAAAAATATACGGCAAGAATTTTTGCACCATGTACGTCGAAATTCACTTTTAAATGTGCGAACTGTAGTTAGGATAACAAAAACGACTGCTAAGCAAGTCTACTAAAAAGGTCAAGTCATCTGAGGGAAAAAATGGCGGACAAGAGCCGGTCTCTTTCCAGCAAAATTACAGCTTATTTTGCCAATGTGAACATGGGGTCTTAGAGTGTTCGATCTTGGTTGACAGTAACTAAGCAATCCAAAAATGAAAGTTTATTGTCCGTCAGACCTTCTTGGGTGAATTTGATGTTATTATCCACTTGGTTAATATGCGCCGGCAAACTAACACATACTGATCATATCAATCATCCATTGGTCCAAAAACTCGGTGTAGTGAATACTATTTATCACAGGGCTGGTACCCTCATCACAAAGGACTCTGATAAGATCACTGAGCACCAACACTTGCGAGGCTACAAAGACTGGGCAATCGACAAGGCCCTGAATCGTGGTGAGAAAGACGCTAAACCAGCCAGCGAACCCACCGCGTCTTCTGGTACCAAGACTTTTGTCACCATTCCCTACCATGGGGATGCTTCAGAGAAATTAAAGAGGATCTACCGTGATCACGGCATCACTACACACTTCAAGCCAACCAATACCCTGCGGCAGTCGCTAGTACACCCAAAGGACAAGCAGCCCAAGGGCCGTATAAGTGGTGTTGTGTATGGTGTCCAGTGCGCTGAAGATCAGGTGTGCCAAGAACATTACATTGGTGAAACCGGCCAACCACTGCAGAGTCGCATGTCCCAACATAGACGCGCCAGTTCAAATGGCAACGATTCAGCTGTCTACAAACACCTTGAGGGCAGTGGTCACAGTTTTGACATTGACGACGTTGTCATTTTAGACCGTGAACCCCGTTGTTTTGAACGGGGAGTCAAAGAAGCAGTCTGGGTACGAGCCGAACAACCGTCCCTCAACAGGAGCGCGGCGTTAGAATTAATCTGTCACATGGTTGGGATCGGGTCATCAAGCAACTTCCTCATCGATTGACCTCCACCCAGCTGAAGGCCAAAGGTTTTGGCCGAAACGTCGGTGATTCCATCTGCCCAAAAAGTGAGGTTTTCTGGTTGACCAGATTTAATTATCTACTAATTATAAGAGAATCGTTTTGTAGCCAAACCTTTCCATATGATATATGAGTGCCCCCCAGGTTTGGACGATTGTCCAGTTTGCCCCGACCACGTGATATTTCCCCGGGATATTTCTTCCGACATACATCACGCTATTATATGCTAGCCCAGTTATCATTCATACTGCGTGTTTCTACTAGGGAACGGTTGGCGGGTAATGCGGTTTAGTTTAGAGTGTTACCCCGAGTGTTACCGGTTAATGTGCCCAGTGGAAACAGATCGGTTCAGAGTGATGCGGTGTAGACACCCGGCAACCGTCATCGACCTCATGAGGTAGACCATGTGGTGTGACACCCGGTATTTCTGCCAGTGGAAACATAACGGTTAACGGTTGCTGGGTGTTGAACTTCTTTTATGTACATTTTATGTACCTTAAAAGCAGCTTGGGGATCAGGAAAATATTGTCAGTACTTCCGGTACACACCCTTATTTTAAACATCTGTAGAAACGTGGTGGTTGTTGCCTGAATCGGATTATGGGTTACCAGGTAATACCAAGTAAAAACTACAGAGTGCTCAGTGTAAACACGCAATAATATGGCTATCGAAGTTATTTAGCAAAAGCACAGTGCTTTGGCAGATAATGTATTTTTTTTAAATAAATTATTGGTTAAAACATATATGAAAAACAGACATTTCTGTAAAAAAGGCAAATACCTGACTCACTCGAACGCTACCTGCTACGTGTTCTAAATACATGAGCTTGGAGATTGAGGGCAGCATAAAATACTTAAAGCCATATTATAACATTTGCTGAGGAAGACGCCCTCACTGAATTTTTAAAATTCCTTTTTTTACAAAAATGACGATTAAATTGTACTTTATTAAACCAATATACCCTGCAAAAATCAAGACTCTAGGTGCTGTAGTTTTGTCGAAATCCGAGATTTTGAATAAAGCGCCGGTTCCGGCGTTTTACGATGGAATTATTAGTCGAACGCATACACGATGTTCATAACACACAGTATGTACACGGCGTGCGGGACGGTGGCACATTAACAAAGGGTCGTACCACAACATGACCGAAGGAGTGGTACGTATTGGCGACATGTGCGCTGGTAGTAAATTCCAATTTTCTTTGCTTTGCCGTAGTTGTTCGGCTCAAAAATAAAAGGGATATATCTGACAGTAAAAGCTAACATTTTATGGCAAAGAAATGCTAATCTATTTTGTTTGAAAATGTTATAATATGGCTATGATCATTGAGGTAATAGCAAAAAGGTCAGGTATCAATTGTTTTCGCTTTTTATTTCGCAAGAGTCAAACGTTTGAATGCTCCGACTTTAACCTTTGTCTCAATTTTTTATTCCGTTGCAAAAGTAATGAAGGATGCACCGTCAGTAATTTCGTCACATAGGTTAAGTCGCAAAATAGGTCAAGGTCAAGGTCCCAGGTTTCAAAGAAGAATGATCTCTTTCTCCAGAATTCAGCTTAGACCACTATATTGATACAGAACTCGACGTGCGAATGCGTATAACTCGCTGTATTTTGGCCGCTACGGCTTGCCATAATGAATAACGCCAATAAAGTAGGGAATTTTAGTAACAATGACTAAATTCTTAAACATACCGCTTGGTCAGGGTCATTGCTAGTGTACATGTATCCCCGTAGCACAGCACGCACCGAAGCGGAACATACCAGCCATGAACCTGTGAAAACACTGGAGCCCGGACAGTGCACTGCAGCAATAATCGTGATTTGTTATCGTGAATATTAGCGGCTAGCTGTTATTTGTGAGGTAAGCCAACAATAAGTTTGGATTGTCAGAATATTTTATATCGCGTATCGATATCAAGTGTTGTAAACATGTCACCAAATGTTCAGGTCAAGTAAATCTTAAAAACAAATGTTTTCAAATTCAGTATTTAGCCCAGCTTTGCTCTAAAGCCGACCTATTTTCCATCCAATTGAAAGAAAAAATGAAAATCATGCCATATGACACTATAGTAAAGACCGGTCGCGGTCGTATAAATAGGTAGATTGTAGAGTATGATAACTTGTACCTAAGAACCCAGCAAACACAAAACGTTTTCGACATCATTCGCAAAAGGTTATAAAAGGTTGTCAGAAAACGTTTAAAATGTCGGGTTATATATTAAGGGTATATTAAGAGTATAAAACGTTTTCATTGCCTTTTGATAACATTTTTTGATAATCTACTGCTCGGCAAACAAAAATGTTTTACAGAAAACGTTTAAATGTCGGTTTATATAAAGGGTATAAAAACGTTTTAATAACATTCCAAAAAAAATTCTTGAAAACTTAATACAAAACATTCTAAACAGAACGTTATTTTGGGGTTGAAAAAATAGTTTTGCGAAAAATGTTTGCCCAAATTATTAAAAACGTTTTTACCTAAACCAAAAGCCAAAATATAACTTATTTAAAACGTTTTTAAAACGTTTTTGTGTTTGCTGGGAAGGTATAGTGTGTAGTGCAGATCAATTCCTTAAGAGGGATCAGATCTAATTTGAATGGCAGTCGGACTCCTCCATTCTATTTGTTCATTTGTGTATGGAGAGCAATGGCGGCCCTTCATTGTATTTGTTCATTTGTGTATGAAGAGCCATTCTCGGAGCCCATGGGACTCAGGCTAGGTCCTCAGGTAGACTGAGTCAGACGCTGTATATACACTAGAAACGCCTATTCTTAATTCCGCACAGCGCGTATGTATTCAACTATAGGATTAAATTTGTATTGCCCGGCGCACAGTGTCACCGCCCCGATATCTTCATGGCAGAAATCGCCATGGTAGGTTGAATCCACAGCCACGAATGGCCATTTTGTTCCGACCTGTTTAATAGTTTTGAGACGCATAATGGGCCGATCGAGGGACATCCGACTAAGGCTATTGACAATAGCCTGGTAACTGACCTCTGTAGATGTCAGTGAGCATGGTATACGCCATGAGGTCATCTGCTGTTAGACTGCCTCCACGTGTAGCCTACGCTACGCTATAGTTCGGCACATATAAAATCAGAATTTTTGTCAGTTTTTGAGCTCAATACGAACGGTTCTCAATACGCAAGCTAACGACTATCATATCCTTTCAACACATATATTCAAGTGCAAGCATCGAAATATGGGGCTGTGCAATATTTATGAGCCCCGCATGGGAGTAAAATTTCCAAACGGCTCGCCAAAAATTGGTTCCCCCCTTCGGCTCGCCAAAAATTTCTGTGTACCTATTTAATATTATTATCATTCTTTTCTGTTGCAGAATTGCAGAAAAGATTGTGCATTATGGCCGCCAATGAAAAACCGTTTCAGTGCCAGTATTGCAACAAGAGCTTCTCACGGGCAGGTCACAGGACAAGACATGAAAAGATCCATACCAAAGAGAAACCACACCGATGTCAGTATTGCAACAAGAGTTTCACAGAGAAATATACCAAGACTGAACATGAAAGGGTTCATACCAAAGACAGGCCATATCAATGTCAGTATTGCAACAAGAGTTTCTCACGGGCAAGTCACAAGACTGGACATGAAAGGGTTCATACAAAAGAGAAACCATATCGATGTCAGTATTGCACCAAGAGTTTCTCAAATTCATCTAATAAGACTATCCATGAGAGAGTTCATACCAAAGAGAAACCATATCGATGCCAATATTGCAACACGGCTTTCTCACGAGTAGGTGACAAGACTAAACACGAAAGGGCTCATACCAAAGAGAAACCACATCGATGCCTGTATTGCAACAAGAGTTTTTCACAGGCAAGTGACAAGACTGTACATGAAAGGGTTCATACTAAAGAGAAACCATACCGATGTCAGTTTTGCAACAAAAGTTTCTCACAGGCAAGCGTTAAGATTATACATGAAAGGGTTCATACCAAAGAGAAACCATATCAATGTCAGCATTGTAACAAGAGTTTCTCAGATATGGGTAACAAAACAGCACATGAAAGGGTTCACACTAAAGAGAAACCATATCGATGTCAGTATTGCAACAAGTGTTTCTCAATCACAAGTAACAAGACTATACATGAAAGGGTTCACACCAAAAAGAAACCTTATCGATGCCAGCATTGCAACAAGTGTTTCTCACATATAGGTAACAAGACTAGACATGAAAGAGTTCACACTAAAGAGAAACCATATCGATGTCAATATTGCAACAACTGCAAGTAACAAGACTAAGCATGAAATAATTCATATCAAAGAGAAAACATATCAAAATTAACAAGACTGCGGAAGAAAGTTTTCATACCAATGTTAAATCTATATTAATGTTAGTTTGCAACAAGACCTTCTCGCAGGCAGAACACAAGCAGCTACAAGCTTGCAAAAAAAAGGGTTTATGCCAAGTATTAAAGAACCATATCGATGCCAGTATTGCAACAAGAGTTTCTCGCACACATATCACAACGAGGCGGATCCAGGGGATCAGTGCCGACATTTTCTCACTTGTTCTGAATGAATGAAAGCGTAATTAACTATGAACATAATCGCTAATTTTTCGTTGATACGGAACATGCAAAGCATGTGTTAATGCTGGATTGGAAGAATCAAACATTAATCGATATCAGGATTTTTCCCAAAAGCGGTGTCAGTAACAATACACAAATAAACTAAATTAAAGCACTTCAGGCTTAGGCCTAAAAAAAATTGTTTGATTGGCGTAACATGAAAAAAAAAGTGTAGGTCGGTAATCGTTGCTGAAAATCGTGAATTTTTCTTCTTTTTTAAATTTTAATCTTTTTTATTCTTTTTATCCATTTTTTGCAAAAAAAATGAGAAAAAAGTCTAGGGTCGGGCCTATTTTTAGGGTCGGTCGGGTTACGCCAATCAAACAATTTTTTTAGGCCTTAGTCTTTCACAGGGTAGTTTGTACACCAATAGCCATTATTATGATTCAAATGGTAGAAAAAATGAGGGCGTTGCTGTGGAGCAAATCACACATTATGGCTTTAACTTGACAAAATCCATAATCTTGTATCCAGTCGACTTGACGAAATTCGTGCTACGGAATCGGTAGGAGTCGACTTGACATCTATGATGTTGTATACAAATATTCTTAGTCAGTGGAAGTGGTCTATTACACCAGGAAGTGGAAGTGGTCTATTACGCCAGGACACCAATACCAGAGTCCCTCTTGTGGTCACTTTTCATCCTAACCTCCCTCCTCTCCGCAGCATCACTAATGACAATCACCATATACTTCAAACCTCAGATCGGCTACAACGAGCAGTTCCCGATAGCCCCATCCTGGCCTACAGACGTCCTCGCAATCTTAGAGATCTTCTTGTGAGAGCTGAAGTCCCCCCACTTTCTGATACTATTCCTTCCACACAACAGGGTACTTTCACATGTGATTCCAGGTGTGTTGTCTGCCAGGACCATATCCAAGAAGGGGATTCTGTTGCCAGTAATTCCAACAATTCCTCCCACAGGATCAGGGGCAACATCACCTGCACCACATCCAATGTAGTATATCTCATTTCTTGCAGAGTTTGTGGTATACAGTATGTGGGAGAAACTAAGAATGCACTTAAGAAGCGGTTTTATGGACACATGTCCACTGTCAAAACCAAGAAGCTTGACACCCCTGTTGGTAATCACTTTAACCTCCCCAACCACTCCATCTCCGACATGATCCTACAGGGCATTGAGTCTTTAGGTAACCGCCCCGACACCGTCCGTGCCAGCAGGGAGAATTTCTGGATGAAGCGCCTTCGTACCATCCAGCCACACGGTCTCAACATCCAAGAGGGAAACGACTAACTTGTTTTTCATCATCATAATATTTTGCCCCCCCCCTCATTTTTTTTTTTTTTTTTTTATATAATTTTTGTTTAAAATATTTTTCCTCCACTTTATTATTTTAGTTTTTATTTCCTATTTACATCTATCATTTTGTAATATGTTTATGTAGTTGCCATTCATTTTCATATTTCTATTCAGCCCATTGTCTTCATTCATATCCTTATCCCTCTTACTTCCATTCATGACATCCCACTTCCTGCCCCTATTGATATTTCCCAAGAAACACTTATGTCTTCTATTGTCTTGCTAATTTCCTTTTCCTTTATGTCCATGTCCCTATATATATGCATGTTTGTGTGTTGTTTTGTCACTCTGCCTTTGATAAAGATCCTGCTAGGATCGAAAGCTCAGGCCCCTAAAACTTTGAAGTGGTCTATTACGTAGAAACATAATCTGATTGGAAAATCGCATGATTTTGGGTGTCGTCTATCAGGCTGTAGACGAACCCACGTCATCATGAGTGTTGATAACGCGTAACACACTCATAGAGGTGCGCGTATTTGTCGCGTTGTATGCGTAGACGCAGTGCGGAATACTCATACGCGCTAGCAGTACGCGCCACAAAAGATGTGAAGTTGTAAACAAGTTTCGTTCATTTTAGAAAAAGTGTTTATGACGGTAACTTAATTTTGCTTTAAAAAATAGTTTACAGTTATTACAATAATATTTAACTGACTAAGAATGAGAATAATATGAGCAGACCAATATTTTTATCGTAGTGGATACCGGCGCACACTACTCAAAATATTGGACCACACGGTAGAGGTTAGTAAAAATAAAAATTCCTATCGTTTATTCTCTAATTGACTGCTATGAGGGGCATGGTCAAAATTATAGGCCCAAGGTGATCTCAATAATTTTAACCATGGCCCCAATAAAAAGCAGTCAATATTTGTTTTATATACCAAATCTTAAGATTCTTGTCATCTGCTTGGTTAAAAGCATCGATTTTGGGAAGCGATATTGACAGTTTTAATCAAATGGCACAGATTACAATCTGCGATTTCCGCGTAATTATAGTGCGTGCGTAATATCATTTTACGCTGGGAACAAAGCACACGCAGAACTATCATGCCCGGGGCATAGTTACTTTTGCGGTCAAAACTATGCCCGCGCTTTTAACCAATCAGATGGCGGGAATCTTTAGATGAGGTATATAAATCTTATTATAAAACGTTTAGCCCTTTTTCTATTCACAGATTATCCATGGTATATAATTCTTTTGTTCAAAGTTCGTCGTTTTGCTTGCGATTTTTTTTTTAAAAATACGTATAACATTTACATAATTATTTATTTTTCTTAGTTTGTCTTTGTACGTCCATCCAAAGTACTGCCCAGTGCTGGTCAGTTGGTACTGTTCTCACCTTGGTCTGGGGCGGACATTTTAAAAATGAATTTAGAAGAGCAGCAACGACATCACTTGCATTACATTCCAGATGTTAAATCTACATCATATGCAAAATTTGAGGAAATTCGCACGAGTCCGTTTTATTTTAGGGCCCATTCCATGTCAACTCCAGGGATGTGCACCGCAGCACCTCATCAATTTTTTTTCTTTTTCTGTGTGGTGGTAGATATTGATGAGAAAGGAAAATCCTGAAAATTTGAGCTTCATAGTCCATTTCGTTTTCCCGTGGCATCAATTTGAAATTTAGGGGGGTCAGCATAAAAAATGTGTCGCAACGCGAAAGACGACGTTTGGAGGTCCATAAATGTATAAAGGGAACCCTTTACAACTTTGAAAAGTATGTATCCTGGGGTACTTTTTTGTGTAGAATTAAAATCTGGCATCAGAAAACTTGTAACTCCTTTACTTTAAAAGATATAGGGCCCTCAAAATGCAACTTCGTCCATCCAGGATTAACTTCGGGGGGTCAGAACTCCAAAAGTAAAAATAATTTTAATGTCCATTTTTTTGCCAGTCAGAGCCCTTTGGTAGGACATTACTCTTATCCAATATTGAGCCTATTAGAATACTTTTAGCTGAGATATTACCCATGCAAAACCCCAATTGTACATTTTTTGTACATTTTGACCCCCCTGAAAACCAATTCCCGGGAATTTTCGGAGTGGAAAAATTGAAGAGGTGCTGCGGTGCACATCCCTGGAGTTGACATGGAATGGGTCTTAGGGCCATTTGTCTATAACTGGTCTTTACATGTAACCCTGTGGAGAGACTGCCCGTTGAGGACGCTATAACCCCCATTTTTAGGAACAAAAATGTGATTTAAAAAAAACGGACTCGTGCGAATTTTCTAAAATTTTCAGAGTAAGTAGTATGAACATGTAGAAATATAATCAAGTAGTTGCCCTACCTGCTCTTCTCCGAAAAAATAGAAAGTCCTATACCTCAATGATAATGAAACCTAGGTGAATTCTACTCGCGGGGTGGGCATTCCCATTGACATACGTCATGTGCCCATGAAAAGACCCCGGTATTTTTGGCAAATCCTACACCCAATGACCCCGTTTTTTCAGCAGCCTACACTGAATGATCCCCTTTTTGAACAATTAGTCCTCAAAATTGAAATTTCAACGCGCTACGCGCGCATTATCAGCAAAATGAACGAGTTTTGTACTGTAAAATTGGGTAAAAAGCTATTTTTGATTGTCAATGATGTGAAATTTTGGGCGCTCACATACAAAATCACCCCATTATTGACGTTGCCAACACCGAATGATCCCCTTTTTCTGAAACCTTTTACACCGATAGACCCCTAGTTTCATACGCTGGTGGGCACAGGTACGTCACTTTTGATTGTCAATGATGTGAAATTTTGGGCGCTCACATACAAAATCACCCCATTATTGACGTTGCCAACACCGAATGATCCCCTTTTCTGAAACCTTTTACACCGATAGACCCCTAGTTTCATACGCTGGTGGGCACAGGTACGTCACTTTCATATTCGAGTGCCCCCCCCCCCGGGTTTTATTGTTTCTTAGCAGAGTATGGATTGATATTGGACTCTTTTGATATTTGCAAGCCACAATCACCGGCGTGGTGGCCTAGTGGTTAGAGCGTCCGCCTCACGATCGGGAGGTCGCGGGTTCTAATCCCGGCCGGGCCATACCAAAGGCTTTAAAAATGGTACCTACTGCCTTCTTGCCAGGCGTTTGGCATTGATAGAATGGAGCAGGGAAAGTTAAACACATGGCTACCAGTGGACTAACCCCCTACTGTAGCTTTTCTGCTTGCAGACATGTGGCCTAGGGTTATGAAACGGAGATAGGCGCCGCCCAATGGGCCGAAAGGCTTGGGAAGGATTTACTAGTAACTTTTTTTTAACTTTAAGCCACAATCACTGTCAATAGAAACATGGATTATTTCTGCTAGTTATACAGGGTGTCCCAGAATGATTTGTACCGTGTTTGGAAAAATAACTAAAAATAGAAGACGGGCAGTGTATCTATTTTTGATACCTGCATTATAATGCTGGACATGTCTCCTACTTATACTGTTAATTTCAGCACGCTACATTTATTTGTTTTGGCGTGGCATGCAATAATGTAAAATCGATGAAAACCTGCTTTTCATTTTCAGCGCAAACGACTCGCATACCCTTGAAAATGGCACGATACGATTAAATAAAGAACGTGGGATGTTTGGCACAGCATTTCGACGACAACTACTGTTGGGGTTGCGCCTTAAAGCTTGCCGGACAGCTGCAATGTTCGCTCTAGTTCTTACAGTCTTACGAGCACCTGAAGCTTCACTCTGCCGATTCCTGATAGTTCTGTGCTCGTCAAACTTCTTTACGTTATACACTATCGCTCCTTTGACTGGAACGCGTACTCGCGGAAATCGTGTAAGGAATCTTCTTTGCGTCTCAACATAGCTGCCGGTTTGCCAGTAAGTTTTTGAAAGAAATCCACGCTGCTGTACAATAAATTGAGGAGCCATCTTTTCTGTACCACAACCAATTCGACCTCTGCAAGCATTTCAAATGACATGGACCTCACACCACAATAACTATATTTAAAACTACCGCCAAAGAGAGAATGGGATTATTAGGCCGCAAATCCTTAATTCCATATAATGATTGCTTCGTAACGTCATAAATAATAGATAGATGTCGGCTATTTAGTAGAAATATGAACAGGGCATAACTAAAATACCTTCATAACCTTTTCCAAATAACTTTGTGCTGAACGGTTAGTAATGTTACAGATTTTGAAAATAGGTTGCGTTGTCAAAACTTAGAATTCACCATTTTTACGCAATCTTCTGTAACTTCTACTAGAAACGTCCAATTTTTAAAATCTAAAAAATCTGAGAAAGCTAAATATATGTAAAACTTAAAATGTAAAACAATATGACCATTTAACATGCCCTTCATAGCTAAAAAATTCCATCTTTCCCGGTATAGATCATTCTGGGACACCCTGTATCAGAAATAAAGTACCGAGTTGGACATTTTGGCAGTCGCGAGTGATAAAAGGCGAAATCAAAATGGATATTCTGACAAAACCTGACCCACGCGATGTGCCTTATAGATGTGGGAGATATTTTTCTTTAGCAAACTATATTAGTTTGAACACTAAAAAGGTTAATTAAAAAAGCTCACGGGAGAAGTTGAGGCCTTATAAAAATCAAAAATCTTACACTTAAAGACACAATTTCATGCCTAATTTTAACACTAGCATGAGGCACATTGATATGTAAATAGCGTATTGTCATTCAAATTTGCGCCCTGACTTATTGCGGGCGGTAGTCATGTTATGCAGACGGGTTTGCATCCATGCCAAATTGATCAGTGAATACATATAATCACCTTTCTGTATTAACTATAAGCTAGTATATTTCGTATACCGTTTCGTTATATAAAAAAAGGCCAAATATTAAATGTATCAACTGTATGCACTTTTGAGATTTACATCATGATACCTTTTTGTCGTCTGAGGTACGGAGCTCCAGCGACTGAAACTACAGCTGAAACTAGTTGGTAATTCAACGGTAGCCGCACCCGGCTGCATCATAGAATCATATCCTAATATTAATATTGAATTTTATCAAATACATTTGAAGCAAACACGATTCGTCTGCATTTAAAAGACATGTTAATTCACAAATTGAGTATGCACAGTGTCATCCAGTTATGTCAAAGCAACAATGGATTTTAAAATGTTCAAGGACACTGGCTTACTCGATTTCCGGAACACTCAGGAGTTGGTTCATTTTGGTGTTGTGTATGCATAACTGAAATGGCACTAAGATGTGAAATTCTTTACATACATTTAAAAACACTTATTCACACCGGAAACTAAGTACCAATATCTCTGATAATTGCAGATCATTATTATCACGCGAGGAAACGAATAAAAACACACATACAAATATGGCGCATACTGGAAGGACTGATGCACAGTGTCATCGCCCCGATATTTTCATGGCAGAAATCGCCATGGTAGGTTGAATCATAGATTTTATGGTCGATCCTTCATGTAATTATTTCGTGTAAGCTAATCCTAACTCTAACCCTAATCCTAACCCTAACCCTAAGCCTAATCCTAATCATAACACTAATCCTAACCCTAACCCTAATCCTAACCCTAAACTAACCCTAACCTTAACCCTAACCCTAACCCTAATTTCGTGTAAAATTACATGAAGGAATAACCGATTTTATCCACAACCACGCATGGCCATTTTGTTCCGACCCGGGGTTCCGACCTGTTTAATAGTTTTGAGACGCATAATGGGCCAAGGGACATCCGACTAAGGCTATTGACAATAACCTGGTGACTGGCCTCTGTACGGTCAGTGAGCATGGTATACGCCATGAGGTCATC
Source organism: Amphiura filiformis (assembly GCF_039555335.1). NCBI lineage: Eukaryota > Metazoa > Echinodermata > Ophiuroidea > Amphilepidida > Amphiuridae > Amphiura > Amphiura filiformis. The sequence goes on along the minus strand of NC_092633.1, from coordinate 46,520,264 downwards.
TGCTTTTAGACTGCCTCCACGAGTAGCCTACGCTGCGCTATAGTTCGGCACATATAAAATCAGAATTTTTGTCAGTTTTTGAGCTCAATACGCATGGTTCTTTCTCAATACGCAAGCTAACGACTATCATATCCTTTCAACACATATATTTAAGTGCAAGCATAAAATTATGGCTTCTTTAGAATAAAAAAATTACGGGAGATATTCATCATTTTCTACCCCGGTATCCAAAGATTTATCGTCTGAAAATCAAATCGTGCATAGCACATTCACGTGTAACGATCCCGGGTATTGATTTTAGTGTCTCTGCTGTACAATGTAATTATTAACCAGGTGATGTCGGTTATTTTCTATACTACTTCAAATACTACATGTATTTCATACTTCAAACCTGTCACGAATTTCCTTCGCATTATTGACAGCAAGTCATAATTTCGACATTACTATTGCAAAAAGTCATTTCCAAATTATTAATTTAGTATACTTTCTTTGAAAAACATATCACCGTGCCTGGTGGGAAATACCTGTCCGCCATTTCATAAACCGGGTCGTTTTCGAGTGGTTTGTGCCCAGATGTATTGGGGCGCGCTATACTCTCATTGAACAGACAAAGTTTCTAAAACTAACGGCGTCGTTATTTGCCAACTTGATCATGTGGTCGAATATGAATTATTCATAACGGATCGATAGCTGGCCTCATTTTCTAGCTAGTAAACCAACGGGATTTGTTATATGTTTGCGTTGCTAATAGAACAACCGGGGATTTAGTGTCACCCCGTTGATGGTGGTTCAGCCTATATTTCTCTGTCCTGTCGTCTGACAATCGCCTATATGGCGTGAAACTCAAAGTAAAGTCTCCTATTCCGGTAAGTATAATACTTTGAATTGTTTTCTTAATGTACATCTATGTGTATCATTATCTTGTGCTATTTCCGAACTTTCGGCGTGACCCTGTAATTGAGTCAGGGTGGCTCTATAATACCTATAAATGGAGTCTGGGTTAGGCCTACTCGAGAAGCAGAGTCCAGCCACTACGCGACTCTATGTCTAAAATGACACCATATTGGGAGTCAAATGACTCCTGTGTAGAGTCATCAACGGTGACTCTTCTGCGGAGTCAAGAAATTTATGACTCTTCAAGGGAGTCAGATGACTCCCAATATGGAGTCGTAGAGTGGCTGGACTCTGCTTTTAGAGTCACCTGACTCCAGTTTGGCTTTCAGTGTTAGTAACTATTTTAAACTGTTGCGATTTGGTCATTCACAGTATCTTGCGAATGGTAGTGAGCTTTGGCAAAAATTGCATTGATCATTTCATAGCGAGCGTGTAGAAGAATTCAAATATCACACATATAGGTCCTGTGATTCTGGCGTTATGTTGTAAAGAGGGCTGAAACAACATCACCTTTGAAAAACGTACATAACTCATTAACAACAATAAAACTTCTGCAAAACATGAAGGTGTTATTTTTCAATAATATATTGATTTAGACAATGTAAATCGATGTTTTTGGCTGCTTCGACCAACAATACTTAGTCAACCTTTAAAGTAATTTAGATCCAATGGACAGATGGTGCGTTTGGATGAAGCAGGCCGGCATTTCAAAAACACTAAAATCATGAGTATTTAACAGTTACACTTTTTCTGTGTATTTGAATGCGCACGGTTTTTTCTCAATACGCAAGCTAACGACTATCATAACCTTTTAGCACATATATTCAAGTGCAATCATAAAAATATGGCTTCTTTAGAATCTTTAGAATCAAAAAATTACGGGAGATGTTCATCATTTTCTAACCCGGTATCCAAAGATTTATCGTCTGAAAATAAAATCGTGCGTGTGTTTTAGAATCCAAAGTCTTCCAATCGAGACCCAGTGGGAAGGATTGTATGTACAAGAATAATAATGCACTTTTGTCATGGTGATATGCCAAATTGAATGAAACATTACTGCATATTAATAACATTTTATTCCTGTGTATAATATCAATCCATTCAGTTTATGTTTTACAGGTAAACGTAATTTTTTAAGATACATGAACATCAATTTGATTAACTAAGTGAGCAAAAAATGAAAATTAAATAATCAATTTAATTTTCAAATTCGTTACTCCAGTAATGAAATTGACAAAACGTGGTTTGTGAATGAAACGTCTGTGTTACAAAAGAATGATTACTAAATAGGGCGAGATAACTAGGAATATCATTTTTAAATTAAAATTTTTAATGTAACAAACTTTCATTATAACATAACAGTGAATTGCGTAAAGATAGCTGAATTCATAATTGGATTTGCCATTAAAACTTGCATGAAAGGTATATATTTGCGTGATATTGGAAATGAAGAATTATTGGCTGTGGGTAGAACATTTCATTTACATTACTGGATGCCCTACACGCCCAGCAGTCACAATAATTACACAAGATAAAGGTGTAGCACAACCAACCATGGATTCCTCTCCGCGAGAACAGCTTCAAAGTAATTGTGCAGACTACCCAGTCTTAAACTTCACAAACGAATTGGTAGCTTCGGCATGGTTATGGAGCCCATTGGAAGATCTCTTCTTTACGGTGGTTCTCCCATGCATCATGTTGATTGGGTTCATCGGTAACGTTTCCTTTCTTCTTGCTGTAATTCGCGTACGCGCCATGCAAACCATTACTAACGCATACTTGGCTAACGTCGCTTTTGCCGATTTTCTTTTTGTGGTTTATTCGTGTGCTATCTATTTTAGCACCTATCTTTTGACTCCGGTTAGAAACGACGTTTTATTTCGTTCAAATGTTGGTTGTATCTGCAGTTTTGGAATGAGCTACTTGACATATTTTGCGTCATTGAATCTGATAACTTTCGTAACGGTTGAGCGTTATTTTGCTGTTTGCAGACCTTTCCAACACCTCATGGTCAGCGGGAAAAGTCGGACAATTAAAATCATCATCGCATCCTGGATTGTAGGTATCATTTTCATCGCATTGGTTGTACCTCGCTATGCAGGATATTTCACATTTTGCGTTAATTGGCCCGAAAAGGAAGAGTACCTTTCGTTTCCAAAACTGATTCAGTTTTGCGATACAATCCATCCTGATGTTTACATTCTAAGTGAAGCTTGTCTATCAGGTCCTTTCTTTATTGCCATGATAATCAACTTGTTCATGTACACACAAATCATCACAACTTTGAACAATAGACCAGCAACAAAATCAGAATGTTCTCAACACTCTGATCATGTCAATGCGCATCAACAACAGACAATCCGAGTCCGAAACCAAGTAGCTCGGCTTCTTATCATCAATGGAACTATATTTTTTGTCAGTCAATTTCCGTACAGAATCTTATCGATAAACAACATCTTACAGCAAGCAATTGGCATAGGTTTTCTTAACCGACAGCAGTACGGTATGTTCTTAGTGATCTCGCGATGTCTTGTTCTGATCAACTCTTGTGCCAATCCAATAGTGTATGTTACAACCAGCGAGTTCTATCGCAAAGGGTTTAAGAAGGCATTTGAGTGTAAGAACGAAACTTTGTCTACTAACTCCAGCCACACTAAATCAACGATTGCTTCAATATCTAATCACGGAGAAAACAAGTGATAACAATTTTTCACATTGTTTGAATACTGGTAGACAGCATCGGATGACGGTTATCGAATAATCGAACACTCGAACTAATTTTCACTATATTTGAACTTGGTAAACATTAGATAAATATAAGTAGACACTTGTAAAAGAACACTATGCCCTAAGTCTTGGTAACTAAAATGGGGCCGCACCTTGATAAATTAGGATGCATTCTATTTTGTTTTAACTGTTTAAAGGAAATTCCTTAGTTTAGGGACAGACCTGTTCTGTCTAATAAAGTACAATTATCGCAGGTGAGTTAATATACGCATATGGTCGAATCCAACCAAAAGTGTCCACGGGCCAAAAATAAAAGTCCGAAATAAAAATGTCTCCACAATTATTTCATTTAGACCAATGATTGATGACATATTGGACTAATAGAAAACAAAAGTGCCATTACAAATCTTGAAAAATAAATCCAGGACGTGTGATAATAAATGTGATATCAAAACCCAATGTTACCTACGAATACCACTAGGATGCTTTCACTATCGCAATACTAATCAACCTAAAACAAATGGAATATTCCCATTAACGCTTTTTTTCGTGTAATGTAGACCACAGGGTGTCAGGAAAATGCTAGCTCAACCAGAAAATATTTGTTTTTATTTTTATAACGCGATCAATATGATCTTAGTCAATTTATGCTAGTTTATTTTTGAAAATGAAGTTTAGGTCAGTACCTGTATTTTATTTATCAAATGAGTATGAATCAATTTACACAATGTATAAGAACGAGTAGGATATATGTTTTCAAGAATATTAGGAATTATACGCATACACCTAACGCTTTATACAATGAAAAGGTGAAGAAACCCGGGTATTCGTAGGTAACATGAGCGATTTAACAATATCTATATTGAGTTTAGAGGTTTAAATTTTGCTATAATGGTAATGAATTAATAAAATGGTAGTTTTAGATCTCTTTCAGATGGTACGTCCAAATGAATAAATGCTATTACCTTAGATCAAAAATATTTTGATGCTTTTAGCAAGATTTTGACCACTTCATTTTGATATACATGTAGTTAATCAGCAATTTTACATAATAAATAATTGTTGAATGAATCCGTATATGGGTAATAATAGTGTCCTGGGGTACCGCTTAAAGTTTTTGACAATTATTTTCTATTGGTAGGGACACTTCATTACACATGTCATGTATTATGCTGTATTCGTAAGTAACATTTCAGTATTTGTAGGTAAGAATTAGACTTTTGGTGGATATCGCAATCAAAACTTCATTTTATAAAGCACTTTGAATGTATTATTTTCTTTATGTGCGTTTATTGATACTTTAGACCCTATCATGTATTAATAATGTCGGTTCAGCGGTTGAAAGAGGATTGAAGTAAGAAACAAAGGCACTAAAGTGACTTTAATTTGCTTAATTGCACACAAATCGCTTAAAACCGTTATTGCAGACTTGTGAAGTCCATCTTGGAGTCAGTTACGTCTTGTGGCCTTTCGTTTGAGGGCAACTACAATTAGCTTTATACCAGGGTCCATCACTGTGTTGTCTAGATCATGAGACAATGAGAACACTCGTTTTTTCCATGGTATTCGTAGGTAACCTTAGCGAAAACGTCAAAAGTTACCTTCGAATAAATCAATTTGGACACAAATTACTCATAAACCAGAAGGTCGGTAAACATTTAAAATGAAGCACACGTGACAGTTGACAAATCCAAGTATTTATCCCTTCTAATCTTCTTTGAATCTGATTTTTCTTTCAAATGAGCAGACCGTCGTCTATTTCAGTACATATTTTTCAACAATTAAGCCGTATTCACTTTTGCATGGTGGGCATGTATGTGAATTCGCAACTTTCATTAACATATGATTTGATAGCAAACATACAGGCCTTCGTTATGTACCAATATTGGCATTGGCATGAATGGCGGTGTTTCACAATACTGTCATGATGTCAAATTGTATTCGTAGGTAACATTCGGTTACCGAAATTTACCTACGAATACTTGCTTTTATTGTTGACATCTCAGAAATAATTAAACGCAGGCTATTGAAACTTGGTAGAAATAAAGAGTGTATTACCCTGCACCTATTGCTTAACTATTGTTTACTATTCTCTCACTTTGTGGAAATGACACAGCTTTAAACATGTATTCGGAGGTAATGCATATTTTTACCAAACCTACCTTTGTGCCATTTAGAATTTCTGGCAGCTAAACACAATAATAAAGATGTCCGAATGCAATGCATTTCAGTATTGGACATATCAAAGCTTGTATCAATTGCGCATTTATTAGTGATTTCCATTTTTTTTATATTTATCTAGTGCTATGAAAAATTGTAATGTAAAAAATACCACTCAAAAAATTATCACAAAAATTCCTAATTATGTACAAATATGTGAAAAATTGAACAGGCAATCTTTGAATACACACCTTTCAGGAAATCAATTTAGATTCAATCCAATGACTTCTTTTCATAACTGATACTTGAAGAAATATTTTGAAAAAATGGGTAAAAATTGCATGTTTTGGGGTCTCTGTGTCTAAGTTTTTCACAGAAGGGGGTCTTATTATATATGGCGCGAAGCGTATGAGTAAGGCGAATAAACACAATACAAAAACGAATGCCAATTGATTAATACTTTTAAGTTATGGCCCTGAACATGCCGTGTACACTTTTGGTTGGATTCGACCATATACCTATCAGTCTTAAAGCCTTAATGTACGATCTTTTTAAATGTTTATCCTTCCAAAATGATAAAATAGTTAACAATGGTTAATAGGCAATCATTATGAAAGTTCCCAATACATTTGGATGCTTGGATGCGAAAAACATTGGAAATTTGCAAAGAAACAACATCATAAACTTCACCTCTATCGCTCGAAATATCTCTCACTTTTTGGATAAGAACGGCGAGTGCGGCCTCAGAGTTAGTCTCCTACGCAGCCAGTTTGGTTACGCTCTCTCACATGTTAGGAGGGAGCGTAACCAAATGGTTTCGTAGGAGACTACGATTTGCGAGTTCCGATATAATCTGAAAAATTATGATAATATGTCGGACCAACTGAAAATCATCATGTTTTACTACAAATAGGGCGAATTTGACAGTTTGCTCATAGATTTAAGTTGGAACATGTGTGTGTAAGTATTACAAATATGCCAAAAATCGGTTTTGAAAAAAATAAACGTATATTATGAAAAAAGATTGTACATTAAGGCTTTAAGTTTTGTCCATCAGTTGACAGCTGTACAAATCATTCAAGAGCATTTATTATATATATATATATTTTAAACAAAAGCTATGGACATCAAATTAAAACCATTTTCCTGTGGTTTATCTTAATATTGGTATTGCTATTAGCGGTAGCACTTGTAATCTTAACATAATTAGCAGTTCAACTTGAATTTGTAGTTTGAAAGATACTTCTCCGCACACTCTACATTTAGGGACCGTTCACAAATACTTGTTAGGGGGGCCTGATGCAAAGAAATTTTATCGCGAAAAAGTTTCGGGGTCCCCCCTTTACAGACCTCAACAATTTCAATTAGATATTACAGCATATATATATTCAATCTCAAATATGACAATGGTTAGGGATTTTAAAAAAGGGTTATTTTATTAGAAGAATCAACAGTTTTATTGTTCAGGAACAAATTCAATATTGCTATACATCATTAATGCTTCAAACACAATGGTTCCAAGGAGAAATCGCATGTCGTTTTTTATTATTAACAAATTTCGTTTCATCTTGAACATTGGATTCACGAAGGAAAATAAGTGTTGTAAATTCCATAAGGACGGCAAGTCGTCATTGTCATTCTAATAACATATCTGTTGTTGGGCAGAATTTCCGATTCACTGCAGACCAAAATTTAAAAGCGTGAAAACTGTCCATATATTTGAACATGTTGAATAAAAATTCCTTTAAAAAGGAATAGGGCGAGCAAATGAGGAAGTGTCAAGATAAAGGTGTAGTTGTTTTATTGTTTGAACTGTTTCTATAATTCGCATCGATCATAATGAGTATGTTTTTACGTGCCTCAAATGACAAGGACTATGATCTTGCAATGAGACTGTACAGTGTATGGACAGTGTAGCCTGCGCGGAATTGCCAGCTCGCAGTACGCGTTTAGTTCTTCACGGTGTAAAAAGTAAACAAAATTGTGAAAGAAAACAAAGATTGAATTTTAAATAGCATCGCGGTTTTTCCGTATCTTTTGTATTTTATAGCATCAAAACAAACTGGAACAAAGGTAACTAGTATACATCCCGTTTAAACAATTATTTTATGGAAGCTAACGTGAAATATGACAAAACAGAGGAGAAAATACGCAGTATTTGGTGTTTTTACATCGTGGACACGTGAGAAACGCACGTGTTGTTTGTTTACCTCTCAGACCCCAATATCGATTAGGTGACGTCATCAGAAAAAGGTCTATACAACGTATAAGGCCAAATAAAAAAATAAACATGTTTCATGTCCCCTCCCGCTTCCTTTTTTGAGGTTTCTTCAATTGTATTTTTTATTTTGTGAAATTCAGTCATATTACTTTTCAAAAAATATGTCTAGGAAGTAGAGATGCTCTCTATAGCCTTGCTTATACAGGGTGTAACAATAAAATTTATTTATAAAATTCTCAAGAAAAAACTAAAAGAGTTATGGCACAAATGTTATATGCTATACAATCAGTAATATCTTGGCTAAAAGAAGACGTTTAGTTGGTTTCTTTACTAGCTTGGGTTCAAAAGTTATGTCCGATTAATTAAATCGCCCAGAAAACGTGTTGGGCCACTTTTGCCATGTTTGCGCATAGATATGCTTATCGTGCATTAAACTGACACAAAAGAATTATAAGTGGGGTTTCTCTGATTCTTATTCGTGCTGTACGGTCACATATACTCAGTAGTATGAAAGTATTATTATTCAATATAGTCTCAATGACTTAAGTTGCCGCAACTTGTTAATTTCATATTTCCATTTCAGATACAAAGCATAAAGAAACACCCATTGTTTCTTTCCCATACTTCTGAATCTCTGTACCCCTACCGCCTCTCGTTTCCCCTCCCTCCCTTTTCAGGCCCCGTGTCACAAGGGAAAACGCGGGAAGTTGCATAAAACCGCAAACTCGCATAAAAATGCCTAAATTTCTGTAAAATCGCTTTAAAATTTCTAAAATCGCCAAACTTTTTATAAAATCGCAAATTTTTTTATAATATCGCCAAATTTTTTTATAAAATCGCCAAAATTTTTATAAAATCGCAAAAACTTTCACAAATTATCAGAAACTTTTGTAAAATCGCAAAATTTTTTGTAAAATTACCAAAATTTGGGTAAAATTGCCATTTTTTTTTTAAATGGCAAAAAAAGGTAAAATTACAAGAATTATTTATAAAATCGAATGAAAAATCACATTAATTTGTCAAATTTCACCAAAGAAAATGACAAATCACAATAGTGAAATAAAAATATATTTAATTTTTTTTTTAAATACATTAAAATATTTACAAAAAACACAAAGTTTATGGCGATTTCCCGTTTTTTCCCAAGTGACATGGGGCCTCTTTTCCATATTCTTCCCTCCATCTATCCTCGTTCTCTCAAACCAACTCCTATAACACCCTACTTTCACTGCGGGGTACTCCCATTCCCCCTCTGTGGCGTTCCTAAGATTTTTCTTTCCGGAGGGCATGGGTGAGGCGACTTTCAGTGGAAAACAAAGCCTAAAACGCAAAATCACCGGCCAGCATCATACAGGCTTAAAATGGACAAGAGCCTTTTCTAACAGTTATCATTTTATCATTGTAAGTAAATAATAAGAAAAGTTTAATTTAAATGGGTAGACTCTCATTCATCTGGGTATGTTGAAATTAAGATTTGATTTAAATCTGGTCAACCAGTTAAATTTGATAGAAATTATAGCAGTTCTAAGATACTTCTCGCACAATTTTCATGGACTATAGAATATTATATTACATTCGTTCGTCGTTCCAATATATGCTTCTCAATATCTGTTCATCTGCTGGTGAAATTTCCGAAGATACAGGGTGAGTCAAAAAAACTGCAATAGAGCAAAGAATCGATATTTATGTAAGAACCAAGTCGAACTTTCCCAATATTGAAAGATTCTATATATGCCAATCTCAATGGCCACCTTCTGTGAAATATGAAGTGAATCGCGACTACCTTTTAATTTTAATGAGTCCTTTTGCTGCGATACCCAATTTCGTTATTTGTCCACGAGGTACCATGTATTTTGAATGAGAGCACACAGTGCACAGTAAAGGCACCAGATCTGAAACTGACTTTAACTTAAATAAGGTTGATTTTTGCGTATTTCAATTTCTTTTTTCTGTTCAAACAAACTTTCTGACATTACTTTAAGTCCTTCATACCTTACTCGACTCCAATTCCCGTTTTTTAATCCCAATATGTCCAACGTATTAGATATTTTGTAATTCACTCCACTTCAATTTCCGCGCAAGTTTTTGATAGAGAATAAAGTAAAGGTAAAATGAAAATAACAACAAATTATATTTCTTCTCCTTAAACAAGACCAAGGGCAATAACACTTTGGGTGCTCCATTTTATTTCAATGCCAATGAGGCTAAGAAAATGTTCCAAATCTTCCTTACACAGAGTGGGCCGACATTCAAATTTTAGATGTCTCTTGGACAAACATTAAAATTGGGTAGCGCTATAAAATGTGTTATGAAAACAAAACGGTAAATGCTAATTCCTTAATTTTTTCACACAAGGTCATTGATGGATATACCATATATAAAATATTTTAAAACATAAAAAGTCCAACTCGGTTCTTAAATAAAAATGGATTCTTTTCTCTATTGCACTTTTTTTTGACTCACCCTGTAGTATCATTACATTTATGTTTTGGTTGTGAACTGATCAGCTGGGAACTAAACTAAAGGGTTTTGGTACTTTTCAAGGCCAAATTCAATTTACTAGATATATTTGTTACCATCAATCTTGTTAAATCCATAACTTAACAGAACACATATTTACGCAAATTGTGGCTTGTAATTAAAGAGTCCAATTAATATACAATTTCGCTACACCTGCAATAATAATTTTAAGGCATGACCAGATGTGACATGGCGAGATGATCAGAAAACATTGATATATGTCCATATAGGAAATCATTTGAAAGATTGTCTCAAAGCTCCTTTGAAGTTGAAAATCCAATGCGGAATGTGGGGCGGTGGGTGTTAATATTTTTTAATTTTAGATGGGCCTATAGTTGACCTACGACTTGTGAGAACCCGATTATCTTACCTTTATTGTACATAATTTACACAATATAAATCACAGATACACAAAATGTATGAATTGAGTCTTGGGTTCTTTATTTTATGCTGTTGGTACATTCAAATCACCTATTTAGGCATATTTAACCTTATTATAATATTCGGAAATCATGCATGTGGACTGTAACTCACGACTCATCATGTTGTCAATGGTAAAGAATGCAAAAGATAAATAACATTTTACAATTTAGGCATGACTGACGCGCATGAATTTTCTAATACGCTCTTTGGGTCAAACTTTTAAATTAATGTGGCTGAATATAAAACTAAATTCCTCTGTATATCAGAAATCTTTGAAATCTATCGCCACATTGTTTCATATCAATGAAACCATTGTTCTTTCCTGTCAACAATGACACCTCATTTGTGACGATAACTTATTCCACGGCTGAGTAACTTTCTTTGAAAGACAGAGAGGTCTCAAAGAAAATGTGCCAAACTGACCATTGTCTGCGCTCATCTTATTGCTTTGAATGAATGAACGAGTGGTTTAATGCATGAAAGAATGAATGAAAGTTGTTTGCGGTACATCATGTTAAATAAAACGTACTAGGATGGTTGTACATGTGGATTCAAATGGATCAACGCAAGTCAATCTCTCTTGCTGGTCGCTTCTTCATAGTGGTCATTTGCAAGAAAGTTCTGATCAACCATGGTTCGATTATCAGATCTGGATAAGGCTCGAGCTTGGTTAGCTTGAGGCTAGCATACCTCAGAATCAAAGTACGGCAACTTTTGGAGTTTCCCGCAGTATGATCTCCAAGCTAAAAGCCAAGTTTCGTCAGACCGGAGATGTCAAAGACAGACCTAGAAGTGGCCGCCACAGAAAACCAACGGCTGCAGAAGACCGGTACATCAGACTGGCAGCACTTTGAAACCGTTTTAATGAAACAATGTGATATTCCTTATTGATGTTTACTGATGCAAATGGCGCAGACAATGGCAGATTTGGCACATTTTGTTTGAGACAATTACTCAACTATAGAAAAAGTTATGGTCACAAATTTTGTGTCATTTTTGACAGAAACGAACAATGTTTGTATTGGTATGAAACAATATGCAAATAGATTTCAAATATGTCTGATTTAAAGCCGTTTTGGAAAGTTTCCAAACTTTTTTTGAGGAGTTTATATTAACTGGCATAGCCTTGCTGAAAGGAACATATAGTTTCATTCAGTATATAGCATTACATGCTTTATGATCATTACATAATGCTTTTATATCCGTGCATCAATTGCACTGATTGAAGCGATGTTTGTGCGTTAATAAAGACTTCACTCCTTGTTAACCCTGCTACCGATACAGACGTGCCCAAGTTGGCTCATGATGTTTAGTTAGATTGGTCAACATGGTGGCGATTATATTCTCATCATCATCATGTATTGCACGTGAATCATATTCAGTTATACTTATTATAATGCGATGTAACTCTGGTAAGACTTATTATTAAAACACACATTATGTATTTTGCTCAGGATGTAAATTCATAATAAATTCTTAAACTTAATTTCTGTTTCATTTGGTTCATTTCATGATAGTCATTCCCTTTCCCGTTCATTATCCCTCATCCCTTGGGACTCCAAATCTGGTACCTCGCTCTACTTTCCCCTTGGACTAATTCCCCAATTTAGATTCATAAGACATACATAGATTTTCTGAAGCTCAACAAAATCATTGGATATCCTCAAGATCAGCTCTAAGGTATGAATTGTACAAGCTGCCCAGTTACACTTTTCCCTTTGTGTTCGAATGTGTGTGCTTTTTAATATTAAGTCTCGTAAGATTCTTGAACTCTTTCCAACGGAACTTTCTGGTAGAAACATACATTGTTCTCGAAAAAAAAGGTACTGTTCACCTCGATCGTGAAGAATTTAAATTTTAAGAATAATAATGCCCATTCGTCATGGTAAAAATGCCAAATTGACTGAACAGAAACATTACTTCGCATTAATAACATTGAGTCCATTCAGTTTATGTTTTACAGTCAAACATAACTTTTAGGGACAGTAATATAAATTTGATCAACTAAAAGAACAAAATATGCAAATTAAAGAATCAATTTAATATTCAAATTTGTTACTCCAGTGATGAAATTAACAACAAAAATGGTTTGTATAATTATGTTGCAAATATTATTAAATAGAGAAAAATATCATTCTTATATTTTAAAGTTTTGAATGTGACAAACGTTAATTAATGTTTTGACAATGAATTACAAAGTACGTGACCCGGGTACGTGATGATAGTTGTATAATATTTAATTGGATTTGCCATTACACTTTCATGAAAGGTATAAAGCTATGTGATATTGGAAATGAAGAATGATTGGTTGTAATGCAGAACGTTTCATTACGTCACTGGATGTCCTACACGCCCAACAGTCACAACTACACAAGTTATTAAAGGTGACGCACAACCAACCATGGATTCCTCTCCGCGAGAACAGCTTCACAGTAATTGTGCAGACTACCCAGTCTTAAACCTCACAAATGAATTGGTAGCTTCGGCATGGTTATGGAGCCCATTGGAAGATCTCTTCTTTACGGTAGTTCTCCCATGCATCATGCTGATTGGGTTCATCGGTAACGTTTCCTTTCTCCTTGCTGTAATTCGCGTACGCGCCATGCAAACCATCACTAACGCGTACTTGGCTAACGTCGCCTTTGCCGATTTTCTTTTTGTGGTTTATTCGTGTGCTATTTATTTTATCACCTATCTTTTGACTCCGGTCAGAAACGACGTTCCCTATCGATCAAATGTTGGTTGTATCTGCAGTTTTGGAATGATCTACTTGACATATTTTGCGTCTTTGAATCTGATAACTTTCGTAACGGTTGAGCGTTATTTTGCTGTTTGCAGACCTTTCCAACACCTCATGGTTAGCGGGAAACGTCGGACAATTAAAATCATCATCGCGTCCTGGGTTATTGGTATCATTTTCATCGCTTTGATTATACCTCGCCATGCAGGATATGTCACATTTTGCGTTAATTGGTCAAAAAAAGATGAGTATCTTTCGTTTCCAAAACTGATACAGTTTTGCGATACAATCCATCCTGATGTTTACATTCTAAGTGAAGTTTGCCAAACAAGTCCTTTCTTTATTGCCTTGATAATCAACTTGTTCATGTACACACGAATCATCAAAGCTTTAAACAATAGACCAGCAACAAAATCAGAAAGTTCTCAACACTCTGATCATGCTGGTGCGCAGCAAAAACAGACAATCCGAGTCCGAAACCAAGTAGCTCGGCTTCTTATCATCAATGGAACTATATTTTTCTCAGTCAATTTCCGTACAGAATCTTATCGATAAACAACATCTTACAGCAAGCAATTGGCATAGGTTTTCTTAACCGACAGCAATACGGTATGTTCTTAGTGATCTCGCGATGTCTTATTCTGATCAACTCTTGTGCCAATCCAATGGTGTATGTTACAACCAGCGAGTTCTATCGCAAAGGGTTTAAGAAGGCATTTGAGTGTAAGAACGAAACTTTGTCTACTAACTCCAGCCACACTAAATCAACGATTGCTTCAGTATCTAATCACAGAGGGGATAATTTATGAACGTTTCCAACTTTGTTTGAATACTGGTAGACAGGATCCGGTTATATAATCGAATATTTGAACATTTGAACTAACATTCACAATTTGAACTTGGCAAACGTTAGATAAATATAAGTAGAAACTTGTATATAAAAGAACACTATGCCCTAAGTTTTGTTAACTAAAATGGAGCCGCACCTTAATAAGTTAGAGGGCATTCTACAGACTTGACATTTAGTATGGAATATTTAAATTTCAAGACTGGTCTGGAAGGTGTCTGCTTAAACCAAACAGGCTAAATATTAATTGGGGTGTGTCGGTAGATGGTGTAAAATAATTGTTTGATAATGTGCTTTCCATGAGTTTACATAATGAGTGTTCATAATGTAGCGAATTTGCCTTAAATGGCGGATTTAGGGAGGCTGAATTTGAGCTTTTTGGGGGACACAATTTCGGACGCTATGCAACATTGTTCTCTAATTGAAAGGGGTTTGAGGTGATATTTCCTAAACTTCGTCAGCAATTGACATTCATCACAGCTGAAATACACTTGGAATTTTCTGAACAAATATTCCATACTAAATGTCAAGTCTGTATTAAAAAGGGAAATTCCTCAGTTAAGCAACAGAGATGTTTTGTCAAATGAGGTACAAGTTATCACAGGTGAGTTGTTTGAAATATAACCTGCCAGTCTTACGTTTTGTACATTTGATGACAGCTGTACAATTCTTTCAAAGGCATTTATTATATATACATATTTCAAACAAAAGCTACAATAATTTATAATGTTCCGAACACATTTTTGAAAACCATAATCTACGATCTTATAAGATGAAATTAGTTTATTTTTTCTAAAACTTTTTGGCGTATTTGTGATGTCCCAACTTACACCTGAATAAAGTCAGCCAGATTTGTTGTGTACTTCCATGTCAACATAGCAATTTTGACATAAAGTCATAATTATGACTTTATGTCCGCCATAGTCCAAAAGAGTCAGTGGGGTTGTTTTTTTCACTTTCCCTTGTTATTTAAGCTTAAAATGGACAGAAAGCCTTCCCGGTAGTTTGCATTTTGGGTAAAGCATAACCAAATTAAATTTGGCCGAAATCGTACATTTCTTAACATTTGTAATCTTAACATTTGTAATCTTAACATAATTAAGAATTCAACTGGTAGAGTTTGTCTAAACAGATATCGCTCGTTTTCGTGGTTCAAACGTTTATTATTTACATATAAAGATGAGTTTCTTGTATTTTCTCTTTTATTTGTTTCGAGAAATTTACCGATAATGCGACAAAAAATCATGTTCTACGAGCCCGACCGACCCAGATTTTCCGTTTTCGAGATTTGTTTGTTGTTGTTAGGGACCGTTCACAAACACTTGTAAGGTGGGGCCTGATGCAAAAAGGGTGGGGGGCCTGAAAATTTTTGACCCTCCTAAGGGGGGCCCTGAAAAATATGACCACAATTTTTTCTGGGAAATTGAGTTTATATGCTTTTCTATGGGGTTGACCGATAATTTTAATGTCAAAAAGGGGGGCCCTGAAATTTTCGAGGTCTGTAAAGGGGGGGGGGGGGCCGAAAAAATGTTGCGTTAATTTTTTTGCATCAGCCCCCCTTACAAGTATTTGTGAACGGTCCCTTAATTTGTTATAGCCTATGTGTGTAAAATCATCCGTTCTTGACCAAAAGGTGGACTCAGTCTGACGGAAATTATTTTATTCGTGTCAAATCAGCTGTTTGTGCGGGGGGGCAAAAGTAGATTTATTTTGAATGAAAAAAATGTGTAAAAGAAGGATTAAAATTGCAACAAAAAATAGTAATTATATTTACAATTTTTTGAGATGTTAGACTCAATTTCACGACCGACCGACTCTACATGAAAGGCTCGCCCGCCCGTAGACCATGGGTTTTGTCGTCGCCTAACCGCATTTCTAGTTCGGTTGAGAATTCTACAACAAACATTGTCTGAAAATAGAAAAATAAAGTGATTCGGTGGTTTTTTTAACATGTCAAGTGACACGGTCAAGAACTTATATAGGCACTATAAAAGACAACCACATAGACCAATCAGTGGTTCACAGCAGATTAGAGTAGGGGTTGCTGGCCCCCTCACCCCAGATACACACCTAAACGGTGCGGTGGGAGTGTGCACTATACATTACCTAAACTTAAAGCATCCTAGGATTCAGAACAGTTTGGGCATCCAGATGGCAGACGATACCTCTCGGTCAAGGATAAGGTGGTCAGTGTTTTAGGTTAAGCCTCCAGCATACTGCCTCCAGCAGGGCGTTTCAACCAATGACAAGCCTTGATTGTGTCCGTTTGTCTGCAATACGCGTGCGCCACGCCGCTCAGCGGCAAGCTGCAGGGTAGTATGAAACTTGGTTTTTTTGGGTTTTTTTTTCAAATTCAAACCTGATGGGTTCGAGTTCCTTTTGGTTGAATTTCTTTCTTGCCTTCCTGTTCTCTTTTTTCTTTCTCTCTTGCCCTCCTTTTCTTCTTTCTTTCTTTAAATTTAATCCACGTGGAGTATTAAGTCTTATAAATAAATACTTTTTACAAATTCATGTTGTTGTTGTTGTTGTAATTATTGTTGTATATTTGTTGCGTAATCAAGGTATTGGCAGCATTGATTTATTTCACCGAAGATTTAAAGGATTTTTGTAGGACGAATTGGGATGCTTATGGAGGAAATCAGACCATAATTGTAATTTACACCAACTCATGCCAAAAACTAGAAATATTTTTTCTCAAAATTTATAGCGCATTGGTGACAAGCAAGATATGTTTATTATAGGGGCAAGGACTACATCTAATGCACTGAAAATTCAGCAACTCAAAGCAAGTAGTTATTGATTTATTGATCAAATATTGGTTTCCCCTCATTTTTGACTGTAACTCCACAACTGTTGTCTGTGCTGAAATAAAATTTCCAGTGGAGTAGTTGTAGTCCTTGCCCCAATACTAAACATACCTCACTTGTCACTAATCAAAGTATTTTTTGTTTGAGATTCACGAGCGCACAGTGTAATTTACTGTGACCCATTACCAACTTCAAAGTAATGCGCCATATTGCCTTAGCTCCAAAGCTGCAGCACCCATATTTATCCAACAGTCAAATATGTTGAAAAATCACTCATGAACTTTCATGTTCATTTATTTTTCAGGTTCAAATAATTGTTAAATTATTCAAATGCTTATATTTACCCCATAACGTATTTGATATTAAACATTGACTTTGTTTTATATTTTACACCCTGCTACGATTGGTACACTCAGTCAGCAGTACTAGTGTTTATGCATGCAGGTCGCTATTAATAGAATCCATGCGTGCATAGCTGACCCCGTTCCCACACACACACACACAGCGGCCATGCAAAAGATGGATTTTTAATGTCACAAAAAACAAAAGATCCGCCAAATTTGCGAAGGATCCGCCTCACAAGCTTTAGCGCATTCAACGCTACGATAATACACAATGTGTGATGTTAATTTGAGTAAGGCATTGACATTCATGATTACAAAAATTAAATATCTGCAATTAAAAACTCGTGTTTTTGAACGATTTTGAATTTTATCAATGAAAATGCAGCGATGACGTCATTGGGTTAACGATTTTCCAACTGCTGATTGGTTGATTGCGTTACTGTCAGTGATCCGTGCATGCACGGTACGGTCCGTACGGAATGATTTTTCGTATGGGTAAAATACACTGTGGAGCGTCGGGTGTGATAATGGAGATTCAAGTTGCCATGCCAGCAATCAGTTATTACAGAATACATAAATTCAAATATTACTGAATGTAAATATAATCTGAAATATGATAATGGTTAGGGATTTTCAAAAGGGTTATTTTCTGTTATTTATTAGAAGAATCAACAGTTTTATTGTTCAAGAACAAACTCAATATTGCTATACATCATTAATGCTTTAAAACACAATGGTTCCAAGGAGAAATCGCATGTCGTTTTTTATTATTAACAAATTTCGTTTCATCTTAAACAAAGAATTTCCGATTCATCACTGCAAACCAAATTTAAAAGCGTGAAAACTGTCTATTAGATTTGAAAAAGCTCTAAGTATAAGTTAAGCTATATTGACATAGTTTTCTACCATCCCAGGGAGGGTAAATAAGAATAATTTACTCGGTGCGCAAATAATTCAGAGCCGGATTTACCATTGGGCCAGATGGACCCAGGCCAAGGGCCGCACCCCACAATTGACCTGTACATCTTCATTAATGCTTTAGTGTATTTATTATGCAAATAACCACTTTCCGTTCTCCAGTGGAGAATCTCCACAGTGTATCGGGAACTAACCCTTTATTATGCTAAATAGCTTTCCCAATTTTATGAGTTGAAGGCCACACTCTCCATACATCAGTAAACATGAAAAGAGAATCTAGCTGTTTTCCGTGTCAAAAAATGATAGGGGATTTCTAGCGCACTTGAGAATAATATTTAAATGGTTTGCCCATTTCGTCTACGGATCCTTAAAGAACTTTAGCAAAATTATCCTCGATTAGAGAAAAGCGAGGGTAATAAATTTTGTTCCACTGGTTTCATTTTCCGATATTGGATTTCATAATTTGATCTCATATACCTCGACACCTGCTGATGTTTGACCTTTGGCATGCCAACACATTCCTGGTGCTCTGGAGGTCAGCTGGGCAGGCCAGTGGCATGACTGTAACACAGTGTCATCGCCCCGATATCTCCATGGTAGAAATCGCCATGGTAGGTTGAATCCACAGCCACGAAAGGTCATTTTATTCCGACCTTATGAGACGCATATAATTAGCCAAGTGACCTGGCTAAGGCTACTGACAATAGCCGGGGTAATTGATTTCTCGCTGCGTGAGTAAGCTTGTATACGACATTGTGGTCAATGGGCATACTGCCTCCACTGGAGTAGTGAGTGCAGATTAAAGCCTGCGCGTTGTAGTCCATACAGGACCAACGCAATACAAAATTAGCGATTTTGGTCAGATTTTGAGTTCAAGACTCACGGCCGTTTCTCAAAGCGCAAACTAACGACTATCATATCTGTTCAACGCGTATTTTCAAGTGTATGAGACCAGATCTGGTTTCTTGAGACGAAATCATTTACGGGAGATATTGATCATTTTCTAACCCTGTATCCGAAGATTTTCGTCTGATATCAAAATCGTGCATAGCAATTCACGTGTATCGATCCCGTGTATTCATTTTAGTGTCTCTGCTGCACCAAATAATTATTAGCCAGGCGATGTCGGTGTGTGTAATGCCATTGATAAAGATAGTGGTGGAAAGTAGTCTCAGCGTGGAATTGCCGGAGGGCATAATATGTAATATGGTGACCCGTGTCCAGCTGGTTATGATGACAGGCTGACCAGTGTGTTTTTAAGACTACCTTTCATGCCCATGGCAATTGCCATGGCAACTAGCTGTCAAAGCTGAAAACACTTGAAAAAAGCATGAATTCAAAAGTTTTAAGGATGTGTACACGAAATGAATATGGGCTTTCGAATGAGTTAATATTTTATGAATGAACTGCAATATGAATGGCAGCACACCGTCACCCACATCCACAATAACTACGTTGAAATTACATCAGGTACCTGTGTCGGTGTTTTAATTTTTTAATTTTTTGCATGTAATATGAAAATAATACTATTCAAACAATATTAATTGTGATATTTTGGCCTAGATACATTTGTTTAGCAAGACACGGCTTTCGAAAGGAGTGGATACGTAAAATTGGCCTATACACTTGAGTGTGTAATTATTACGTAGTCAATTCACCACACACGGGTGAATGGGAGATGTCCGCTAACATTTTCTGTTTAAACTCTATACTCAGTAGTATGAAAGTAATTTATATTATTCAATATAGTCTCAATGACTGAATTTGCCGCAACTTGTTAATTTCATATTTCCACTTCAGATACAAAGCATAAAGAAACAACCATTGTTTCTTTCCCACACTTCTGAATCTCTGTACCCCCTCCCGCCTCTTGTTTCCCCTCCCTCCCTTTTCCATATTCTTCCCTCCATCTATCCTCGTTCTCTCAAACCAACTCCTATAACACCCTACTTTCACTGCGGGGTACTGTTTGCAGACCTTTCCAACACCTCATGGTCAGCGGGAAAAGTCGGACAATTAAAATCATCATCGCATCCTGGATTGTAGGTATCATTTTCATCGCATTGGTTGTACCTCGCTATGCAGGATATTTCACATTTTGCGTTAATTGGCCCGAAAAGGAAGAGTACCTTTCGTTTCCAAAACTGATTCAGTTTTGCGATACAATCCATCCTGATGTTTACATTCTAAGTGAAGCTTGTCTGTCAGGTCCTTTCTTTATTGCCATGATAATCAACTTGTTCATGTACACACGAATCATCACAACTTTGAACAATAGACCAGCAACAAAATCAGAAAGTTCTCAACACTCTGATCATGCTGGTGCGCAGCAAAAACAGACAATCCGAGTCCGAAACCAAGTAGCTCGGCTTCTTATCATCAATGGAACTATATTTTTTCTCAGTCAATTTCCGTACAGAATCTTATCGATAAACAACATCTTACAGCAAGCAATTGGCATAGGTTTTCTTAACCGACAGCAATACGGTATGTTCTTAGTGATCTCGCGATGTCTTGTTCTGATCAACTCTTGTGCCAATCCAATAGTGTATGTTACAACCAGCGAGTTCTATCGCAAAGGGTTTAAGAAGGCACTTGAGTGTAAGAACGAAAATTTGTCTACTAACTCCAGCCACACTAAATCAACGATTGCTTCAATATCTAATCACGGATAACACAAGTGATACAATTTTCACATATTGTTTGAATAATGGTAGACATCATCGGATGACGGTAATCGAATAATTCGAACACTTGAACTAATTTTCACTATATTTGAACTTGGTAAACTTTAGATAAATATAAGTAGAAACTTGTAAAAGAACACTACGAGGGGTATCCAAAAGTTTTTGACATCACCCAGAAGTGAAAGAGCTATACCAATGAAATTTTGTCAGTGTAATCACTGGTCCTTATGTACATTATGGTCCAAAAATGGTCTCAATGAATGAAACAAAGCCTAAAACGCAAAAAATCACTATCACACCGGCACGCATCCTACAGGTTTAAAATGGACAAGAGTCTTTCCTAACAGTTATGACTAATATCATTTTATCATTGTAAGTAAAGAATAACAAAAGTTTACTTTGATAGAAATTATAGGAGTTCTATGATACTTCTCGCACAATTTTCATGGACTAAATAGACGATTATATTACATTCGTTCGTCGTTCCAATATATGTTTCTCAATGTCTGTTCATCTGGCGAAATTTCCGAAGATAGTATCATTACATTTATGTTTTGGTTGTGAACTGAGCTGGGAACTAAATTAAAGGGTTTTGGTACTTTTCAAGGCCAAATTCAATTTACTAGATATATTTGTTACCATCAATCTTGTTAAATCCATAACTTAACAGAACACATATTTACGCAAATTGTGGCTTGTAATTAAAGAGTCCAATTAATATACAATTTCGCTACACCTGCAATAATAATTTTAAGGCACGACCAGATGTGACATGGCGAGATGATCAGAAAACATTGATACCAATGTCCATATAGGAAATCATTTGAAAGATTGTCTCAAATCTCCTTTGAAGTTGAAAATCCAATGCGGAATGTGTGTGGGTGTGTGTGTGTGTGTGTGTGGGGGGGGTGTGTGTGTGTGGGGGGTGGTGTTAATTTTATTTGTTTTATTTTAGATAGGCCTATAGTTGACCTACGACTCGATTATCTTATAATATTGCACATAAACACTTGTTAGGGGCCTGATGCAAAAAATTACGGGTCAACCCCATAGAAAAGAATATAAACTCAATTTTCCCAGGGAAATTTGTGGTCATTTTTTCCAGGCCCACCCCCCCCCCCCCCTTAGGAGGATCAAACATTTTCAGGGCCACCTTTTTGCATCATGCCCCCCCTAGCAAGTGTTTGTGAACGGTCCCTAATGTACACAATATAAATCACAGATACAAAAAAATGTATGAATAGAGTCTTGGGTTCTTTATTTTATGCTGTTGAGACATTCAAATCACCTATTTAGGCATATTTAACCTTATTATAATATTCGGAAATTGTACATGTGGACTGTAACTCACGACTCCTATCATGTTGTCAATGGTAAAGAATGCAAAAGATAAATAACATTTTACAATTTAGGCATGACTGACGCGCATGAATTTTCTAATACGCTCTTTGGGTCAAACTTTTAAATTAATGGGGCTTAAATGGAATAAACTGTCATTCGTACAATTAGAGTGTGCCATTGCAAAGCTTTGACATAAGCCTGAGTCTCCTAATTTACCTAAACATAAAACTAAGGAACGTATAGTTTCCTTCAATGTATTGCATTACATGCTTTATGATCATTACATATGTTGTGACGATAATTCATCATTGATCATAGTGCAGCAAGCCATGATAACCATTCATCAAGTGAACGTTTTTATATCCGTGCATCAATTGCACTGACTGAAGCGATGTTTTGTTTGTGCGTTAATAAAGAATTGTTAACCCTGTTACCGATACAGACGTGGCCAGGTTTGGCTCATGATGTTTAGTTAGATTGGTCAACATGATGGCGATTATATTGTCATCATGTCTTGCACGTGAATCATATTCAATTATACATTACTTATTATGATGCGATGTAACTCTGGTAAGACTTATTATTAAAACACACATTATGTATTTTGATCAGTTTGTCTGATACTGTAAATTCATAATAAATTCTTAAACTTAATTTCTGTTTCATTTGGTTCATTTCGTGATAGTCATTTTTCCCGTTCATTATCCCTCATCCCTTTGGACTCCAAATCTGGTACCTCGCTCTGCTTTCCCCTTGGACTAATTCCCCAATTTAGATTCATAAGACATATATACATGGAATTTTTGAAGCTCAACAAAATCATTGCATATCCTCAAGATCAGCTCTAAGGTATGAATTGTACAGGCTGCCCTGTTACACTTTTCCCTTTGTGTTTGAATGTGTTTGCTTTTTAATATTAAGTCTCGTAAGATTCTTGAACTCTTTCCAACTGAACTTTCTGGTAGAAACATACATTGTTCTCGAAAAAAAGGTATTGTTCACCTCGATCGTGAAGAATTTAAAGTTTAAGAATAATAATGCCCATTCGTCATGGTAAAAATGCCAAATTGACTGAACAGAAACATTGCTTCGCATTAATAACATTGAGTCCATTCAGTTTATGTTTTACAGTCAAACATAACTTTTAGGGACAGTAATATAAATTTGATCAACTAAAAGAACAAAATATGCAAATTAAAGAATCAATTTAATATTCAAATTTGTTACTCCAGTGATGAAATTAAAAAAAAAAATGGTTTGTATAATTATGTTGCAAATATTATTAAATAGAGAAAATATCATTCTTATATTTTAAAGTTTTGAATGTGACAAACGTTAATTAATGTTTTGACAATGAATTACAAAGTACGTGACCCGGGTACGTGATGATAGTTGTATAATATTTAATTGGATTTGCCATTACACTTTCATGAAAGGTATAAAGCTATGTGATATTGGAAATGAAGAATGATTGGTTGTAATGCAGAACGTTTCATTACGTCACTGGATGTCCTACACGCCCAACAGTCACAACTACACAAGTTATTAAAGGTGACGCACAACCAACCATGGATTCCTCTCCGCGAGAACAGCTTCACAGTAATTGTGCAGACTACCCAGTCTTAAACCTCACAAATGAATTGGTAGCTTCGGCATGGTTATGGAGCCCATTGGAAGATCTCTTCTTTACGGTAGTTCTCCCATGCATCATGCTGATTGGGTTCATCGGTAACGTTTCATTTCTCCTTGCTGTAATTCGCGTACGCGCCATGCAAACCATCACTAACGCGTACTTGGCTAACGTCGCCTTTGCCGATTTTCTTTTTGTGGTTTATTCGTGTGCTATTTATTTTATCACCTATCTTTTGACTCCGGTCAGAAACGACGTTCCCTATCGATCAAATGTTGGTTGTATCTGCAGTTTTGGAATGATCTACTTGACATATTTTGCGTCTTTGAATCTGATAACTTTCGTAACGGTTGAGCGTTATTTTGCTGTTTGCAGACCTTTCCAACACCTCATGGTCAGCGGGAAAAGTCGGACAATTAAAATCATCATCGCGTCCTGGGTTATTGGTATCATTTTCATCGCTTTGATTATACCTCGCCATGCAGGATATGTCACATTTTGCGTTAATTGGTCAAAAAAGATGAGTATCTTTCGTTTCCAAAACTGATACAGTTTTGCGATACAATCCATCCTGATGTTTACATTCTAAGTGAAGCTTGCCAAACAAGTCCTTTCTTTATTGCCTTGATAATCAACTTGTTCATGTACACACGAATCATCAAAGCTTTAAACAATAGACCAGCAACAAAATCAGAAAGTTCTCAACACTCTGATCATGCTGGTGCGCAGCAAAAACAGACAATCCGAGTCCGAAACCAAGTAGCTCGGCTTCTTATCATCAATGGAACTATATTTTTTCTCAGTCAATTTCCGTACAGAATCTTATCGATAAACAACATCTTACAGCAAGCAATTGGCATAGGTTTTCTTAACCGACAGCAATATGGTATGCTATTAGTGATCTCGCGATGTCTTATTCTGATCAACTCTTGTGCCAATCCAATAGTGTATGTTACAACCAGCGAGTTCTATCGCAAAGGGTTTAAGAAGGCATTTGAGTGTAAGAACGCAACTTTGTCTACTAGCTCCAGCCACACTAAATCAGCGATTGCTTCAATATCTAATCCCCCGGGATCTAATCACGGATGACACAAGTGATACAATTTTCACACATTGTTTGAATACTGGTAGACAGCATCGGATGACGGTAATCGAATAATCGAACACTCGAACTAATTTTCAATAATATTTGAATCATAGTGAACTTTAGATAAATGCCATATTCCGTTTTGATGTGTCCAATGGCAAATTACAGCAGTGTGTGCGTTCATGTGCCATTTTAGCAATTTTCTATGGTAAACCTCCATTTATTTTAAATCTCTTACTAACATTTCTATAAACAAATTAAAATACCTGATATATGGTTCATGACCTTGCACTATTGTGAATTTTGCACAAAATGAGTAAAAATCATCATATTTAGAACCATAATGTGGGTTCTTGAGCAGCTTTCTGAGCAAGATTTGCCACAAAATTTGTCCTGGTCTATACGCTGTAGAAGTGACGTAGTTAATCAGATTAACTACCATAGCAATGGATTAATACAATTTTGACTATACCGCCCTGCACTACATTGAACCATTAGATGTCAAAGAAAGGCTGATCACTCGCACCTGTAAAATAAGTATCTTTGAAAAGAGCGGTTTTGTATTCAATCTATGTTTGCTGACATACACAGGTGATTAGTGCAATCTGCTTGTAGTGTAGGGCGGTCTATTCAAAAATTGTATTCATCCATTGCTATGGTAGTTAATCCGATTGGACGTCACTTCTACGGCGTATAGAGGTCAGTTTATGATATTAAACATGTTCTCACATGGAGTTTTTCTTGTTTCGTGTTTAAAGTTTAGTCTAAACATGCTAAAATACATGTATAAAAGCAAAGCATGTAAGTTTTATCAATGTACAGGGTGATTTAAAATGAACTGTACACAACTTAACCCATTTTTCATATATATTCGCGGAGATTACATATCAAAAAACTATCATAGAAAGCAGTGATAAGTGTTTTGTAGTAGAAATTTTGAATTTTGATAATAAGTGGTTTTAGTCAGAAGATATCGTATTTTCAATTTATCATCCCATTGTTAGACCAACACATGGAACTAAGTTTATCCGTGTTCTCTACCGCAGTAACAAAATTGGTGTGTTTTATAAAAATGTAGTTTTCTTCAAAACCATTTGTGGTAAAGACATGATTTTTTCACCAATAATAGGAAACATACTATCCTCTTACAACTTACAACTTACAAACACAAATAATTTTAATGTCGCTAAATATTTTATTTTAATATTTGAATTTGGGTACAGTTCATTTTAAATCACCCTGTATCATACTTCTGCCCAATAATTGAGGCATCAATCAGTAGGAAGGGTCTTTTTATCTTTTCAGTTTCCGTAAGTCTATTGTTCAGATACGAAAACGCAAGTGATTCAGTAAGTTTACTGTAATCTGACTTCATTGTTAACTTTGAAGTACCAATCAGCTTATTTCAATAGAGGCAGATGACTATGTCAATAAAAGCGGAAGAGACAAGACCGATGTCTTAATGGTCTTGCGCCCTCTCGTCTTTGCATTGCTAAATTGATCTATATAAAAAAATTTGACAAAATGTATGCCAATCCGAAAGATAATGTCCACTTTTTTTCTGTAAAAACGTTGAAAATAAGCCCTTAAATCACAAAAGGTCCGCTTATGAGCCTGTCGCGCCCCCAATGCACTTGTGCATGGCCACAGTGTCGCCCTCCCTCGTATCAATGGCTATCTCCCTATTTTGCTTCCTCCTGCCCCCCCCTGATCAGGCTCCCCACTCCTTCCCCGGTCCCTACTCTCTCCTCTCGAGCTTTCTCTTTCTAGTCTTTCCGTCTCTCCCTCTCCTCTCTTTCTTCCTCACCCCCTCCCACTCTCACTTGTTCAGTCTCAAGTATCTCCCTCCCTCCCCCCTCCCTTGCGAAATTTATCAGTATGATCCATGACTGAAAATAAGCTCTGCAAAAATAAACATTTAAAATAAACCCGAGTCTTGCATATAGGCCCAACCAATTATCAGATTAGCTTGCCATTGGTACGAATGAATAGAATGCATTATCTTTGCTCCAATGCAATTCTTTTGTATTGCATTTCAATATAAAACATGATTACCAAATCACCACTTGTACGCGCCTCATTGGGAGATATTTGACTATTTCAGACGCTCGTTTCGTCGCCAATATGAAAGACTTTTGCTTATAACTTGGCAATATGGTTAGTATATATTTCAATGCATGACAATTTTTACGAGCCACTTACGTCTAGGCGTAAGTGCATATACACCAAACACAAGTCAATTGAAGCCGTACAATTTACCGCGAATTTAGGACCGTAAAATTTAGACTCTTCTTTTGTCTAGATTAGCACCCAACCGCACATCTCAAGGTTTTATGTAACAAATCAATATAACAAATACCAAAACGAAAACTGAAATTCACGAGCTTCAAATTTTCAGTAACTAACAAAAGGCTAGAATAAAAGATTGGTCACACCTGGGAGACTGCCACTTCAGAATAACAATGACTTACAAAAACGGATACGGAAACAGAAACAGAAACTTAAAAGGAACAAGGCGGAACAATGGAGTTTCAAGTTACTGAATGTAAATACAATCTCAAATATGACAATGGTTAGGGATTTTCAAAAGGGTTGTTTTCATTAGAAGAATCAACAGCTTTATTGTTCAGGAAGGAATTCAATATTGCTATACATCATTAATGCTTTTAAAACACAATAGTGCTAAGGAGAAATCGCATATCGTTTCATATGAATATTGTTTTTTAACAAATTTCGCTTCAACTTGAACATTGGATTCACGAAGGAATATCAGTGTTGTAAATTGTATAGGGACGATTTTTTTACTTTTCGAAAAGTTGTCATTGTCATTCTAATAACATATCTGTTGTTAGGCAGAATTTCCAACTCACTGCAGACCAAAATTCAAAAGCGTGAAAACCGTCCATAGATTTGAAAAAGCTCTCTACGACTTTAAGTATAAGTTAAGCTATATTGACATAGTTTTCTACAATCCCAGGAGGTAAACATGGCAAATAAGCATTTACTACGTGCGCAAATAATTCAGAGCAAGATTTACCATTAGGCCAGATGAACCCGGGTTAAGGGCCGGACCCCACAATTACCATGATTACCCTGTGCATCTTCCTTTTTAGCCCTTTTTTGCGCGTTTCAAGTAGCAAAATTCACCTTCATTTTGGGCTAAATTAGTTCTGTCGATCTAATACGTAAAACAAATCTTGACTAAGTACACAAGTGCACATGCCTTCCTCACAGTGAGTTTTGGGGCCTCGAAATTTTGGCCTGGTCCAGGGCCCCAAAAGTGTAAATCCGGCCCTGCGGGCAATTTAATTTCTTCTTGCGCCAAAAATAGGGAAAATAATTTAGTTGGTGGGCAGATTTGATTTTAATGGCATTTAGTATGGCTGGAATGGATCAATAAATGGGTGTGTGGAATTTCCAATCCAAATAAATACTTTTTTTTTTCAAACTCGGCTCCGATTTAAAAAGCTGACTTCCAACACTAAATTGGTTTTTGATGGCAGAAATCGCCATGGTAGGGTGAATCCACAGCCACGCATGGCCATTTTGTTCCGACTTGTTTAATAGTTTTGAGACGCATAATGAGCCGAGGGACATCCGACTAAGAAGAGGTCATCTGCTTTTAGACTGCCTCCACGAGTGAGTGCAGCTAGCCTACGCTGCGCTATAGTTCGGCACATATAAAATCAGAATATTTGTCAGTTTTTGAGTTCAAGACGCACGGTTCTTTCTCAAGACGCAAGTTAACGACTATCATATCCGTTCAACACATATATTCAAGTGCAAGGAAATAAATATGGCTTCTTTAGAATAAAAAAACCGGGAGATATTCACCATTTTCTACCCCAGTATCCAAAGATTTATCGTCTGAATATCAAATCGTGGAGAGCACATTCACGTGTATCGATCCCGGTATTGATTTTAGTATCTCTGCTGTACCAAGTAATTATTAGCCAGGCGATGTCGGTGTGTGCCACTTATCTGCTTGTATGCGCTTGATTTAAATAACCAAGAATGAACTCGATAAGCGATAATCTTCTCAATCATGGGGGTATGTCAGGAGCAAGCGCTAATATTTTGAAACTATATACTAGTATGAAAGTATATTATTTAATATTGGTGCAATACCATGATTTTCATCAGTACCCCTCTTCTTTTTTTCTTATTTTTTGTTGCAAATTTATGAAGTACATAAATATGTTCATCACCTCATGTCCTGAACTTATAAAATATCTCTACATACAAAGTGCTTTTAAACCATTTTAGTCAATCATTTTGGCCCTATATATTTTTTGTTTACTGTATCCTAGTAACTCAGATGTGTGCTTCATAACAAACCATTATTTATTCTATTCAAGTGGAGTGCATGAATAGAATACATTAAATCCTTTGTTATACTATCTGCATGCTAAATAACACTGAATAAATTAAATAAGCTCTTCCACAGTGGATGCATAGCAAATTTAATACGAAGTTTGACGAACGTGCGACCCCCAGTCTCCGAGCAAAGAGGCGGACAGACAAACAGACAGACGTACAGATTCTGGTGAATTATAGTAAGATGTACCTTCTATAATGTGTTGTTAGGAAAAGTGATTTAAAAAGGCTATAGGTCATCATAGGTCAGGTTATAGGTCACTTGGTTCAGGTCAAATTTAGGCATCCATTTTGAATACATGTGATAGTCTGTGATATCATAATGAGGCATCTTGATATGAGGCATTTTGATTTTTTGTCTTTTACTGGATATATATTGAAAGGTGTGAGGTGGATATACTAAAATACCTTAGGATGTAAATGGTGAGTACAATTTAGATTGCCTAGTTGAAATGGATTGGACAAACAAAGGTAAAATAGTTACCAAAATCACAAAAGTGAAGCTTACGAAAAACTACCTAATATGGTGGTGTAGGTGACAAGAAATTCAATGTTTGTTTCAACATTGCTGTAGTGTGGTTGTGGTAACCTGTTACCTATGGCTTAATTAAGTTTCAGTGAAATAATATCGCTAGTTAAAAATACAAAATATAGCTCAACATTGAAAATAGAAGCATTTTAACCAGTTCGTTTTTTGATAGGTATGGAGCACCAAGTTCATGAAGTCAAAAAAAGAAATCAGGAACCACTTATTCCCATTTTACATATCAACATTATTTCTCTAATGCGTTAGCAACACATATCCAACATTTTAACGAACGTTGATTGTAAGCTTTCCAAAATGAAGTGAATTTAAAACATCAGTGATGTACCACCTGTTAGCTTCTACCTTTAAAAACATGTAAGCTGCATTGATACCGATGCCACCAATAGAACGAGAAGATTTGCCCCTTCATTTTGCATACCAGTTTGTCCTCATTTCTTCACAATTTTTTTCCCTCATTTCTTCACAAAATGCAAAAAAAAAACCGTTAAAAAAATGCAATGGGTGTAAACCATTCACAAACACTTGTAAGGGGGGGGCCTGATGCAAAAAAAATTATCGCAAACATTTTTCGCCCCCCTTTACAGACCTCGGCAATTTCAGGCCCCCCTTTTTTTTATTTCATGAAAATTATCGGTCAACCCCATAGAAAAGCATATAAACTCAATTTTCCCAGAAAAAATTGTTCTCATTTTTATCAGGGCCCCCCTTAGGAGGGTCACAAAATTTCAGGGCCCCCCTTTTTGCATCAGGCCCCCTTACAAGTGTTTGTGAACGGTCCCTAAGTTACCGCTACTTGTCTATTTCAGATTTCCATTTCAAACACAAAGCATAATGAAGCATCCACTGTTTCTTTCCCATACCTCTGAATCTCTGTCCCCCTTTCATTTCCCCTCCCTCCTTTTTCCATAAATATCACTATCACACACGCCAGCATCCTACATGCTTAGAATGTACAGAAGCCTTTCCTAACAGTTATTACTAATATTATTTTATCATTGTAAGTAAAGAATAACAAAGGTTTAATTTGATAGAAATTGTAGCAGTTCTAAGATATTTCTCGCACAATTTTCATGGACTAAATAGACGATTATATTACATTCGTTCGTCGTTCCAATATATGCTTATCAATATATGCTTTTTTTTAAATGACTGTTCATCTGCTGGTGAAATCTCCAAAGATACAGGGTGAGTCAAAAAAACTGCAATAGAGCAAATAATCGATAAGAACCAAGGCGAATTTTCCCAATATTGAAAAACTTTATAAATGCCACACTCAATGGCCATCTTCTGTGAATATATGAAGTGAATCGCGACTACCGTTTTATTTTTATGACTCCTTTTGCTGCGATACCCAATTTCGTTAATTATCCACGAGGTACCATGTATTTTGAACGAGAGCACACATTGCACGGTAAAGGCACCAGATCTAAAACTTTAATAAGGTTGATTTTTGTGTTATTTTAATTTCTTTTTTTTTCTGTTCAAACAAACTTTCTAGCAGGTCCTTCGTACCTCACTCGACTCCAACGCCAGTTTTTTTTAATCCCAATATGTCCAACTTACTGGATATTTTGTAATTCACTCCACTTCAATTTGCGCGCATTTCATTTTGACATTTGAAAAACCCGCCTACAAATTTGTATGTTTTTGATAGAGAATAAACCTCTTTAAAGTAAAGGTAAAATGAAAATAACAACAAATAATGTTTCTTCTCCTTAAACAAGACCAAGGGCAATAACACTTTGGGTGCTCCATTTTATTTCGATGCCAATGAGGTTAAGAAAATGGCAGTTGTTCCAAATCTACCTTTACTACACAGCGTGGGCTGATCGACATTCAAATTTTAGATGTCTCTTGGACGAACATTAAAATGGGGTAGCGCTATAAAATGTGTCATAAAAACAAAACGGTAAATGCTAATTCCTTCATATTTTTACACAAGGTCGCTGATGGATATACAATATATAAAATGTTTTAAAACCTAAAAGGTTTAACTCGGTTCTTAAATAAAAATAGATTCTTTTCTCTATTGCACTTTTTTTTACTTACCCTGTAGTTACGTTACATTTATGTTTTGGTTGTGAACTGAACGGGGAACTAAAGGGTTTTGGTACTTTTCAAGGCCAATTTACTAGATATATTTGTTACCATCAATCCTGTTAAATCCATAATTGAACAGAACACAGATCTACGTAAATTATGGCAAGTAATTAAAGAGTCCAATTAATATACAATTCTGTTTTACCTGTCATTATAATTTCAAGGCACGACCAGATGTGACAGGACGAGATAGTCAGAAAACATTGGTATCAATGATAGGCAATCATTTGAAAGATTGTCTCAAAGCTCCTCTGATGTTGAAAATCTAATGTGGGTGTTTTGTAAATATTTTTATTTTCATTTTAGATATAGCTGCGTAACGACTTGTGAAGCCTGGTTACCTTACAATATTGCACATAGTAAATATAAATCACAGATATACAAAATGTATGAATTGAGTCTTGCGTTTGTCAGTTTTATATGCTGTTGAGACATTCAAATCACCTATTTAGACACATTTTAACCTTATAATATTCGAAAAATGTACAAGGGCGGTCAAAAATTTTCGTACAAGGTACGGCATTTTATCGCACGGTAATGAATTTGGTCTTATTTGAAAGCTTGTTCCTAAAAAACATTGCAAAAATATATTATTACAGTATATGGTTGGGACACCCTGTAGAAGAAGTCTACCTCTTTGAATTCACAGGCACTACCAGAAGTTAACACAGGGTCATCAATTTGTTCCCGACGGAGGTGAAATCTCAATTGAAATTTAACAATGTAGGCATACAGTTGATGTAAATGGTGATGAAGTTCTTAATATTCTACAGCAACGAAATGGTCATTCGAATTCGAGGATGGAATGAGCGTCCTTGAAGATCATCAAAGGTCCAAAAAGAGTGGCTGACATCACGTTAATGATACACATTCTGGTATAGTAGCGTTGATAATGAATACAGAACCAAACAAGAAAGGTGAGATAGCCATAAAATATATTCTGATGAAAGTGTTTTCAACTTCTTAAATCCATTAACATTTGGGTACATTTCAGGGCGTCTTCTAGATGGGATCCCAGAAAATGTTTACCAGTTGACATAATCACCCAGCAAACACAAAAACGTTTTAAAAACGTTTTAAATAAGTTATATTTTGGCTTTTGGTTTAGGTAAAAACGTTTTAATAACATTAAAATGTCGGGTTATATAAAGGTCATGATAACGTTTTAAAACGTTTTGTATGAAAACACACTACAACAATATTTTTAAATGTTTTCAAAAAATGTTATTGTAAACTATTTTTGCAAACATTTTTGCCAAATATTGTGTCAATACTTAAATAACATTATGTTAAAATATTTGAACCCAGTAAACACAGAAATGTTCTGAAAATGTTTGTTTTTTCAAAACCTTTTAATAACATTTAAATGTCGGGTTATATAAAGGTCATGAAAACGTTTTTAAAACGTTATTGAAAATATTGTGAGCAAACATTTTTCGCAAAATATTTTTCAACCCCCAAATAACATTCTGTTTAGAATGTTTTGTATCAAGTTTTCAACAATGTTTTTGGAATGTTATTAAAACGTTTTTATACCCTTTATATAACCCGACATTTAAACGTTTTCTGTAAAACGTTTTTGTTTGCTGAGCAGTAGAATATCAAAAAATGTTTTTTAAGGCTATGAAAACGTTTTATACTCTTAATATACCCTTTATATAACCCGACATTTAAACGTTTTCTGACAACCTGTTATAACCTTTTGCGAATGATGTCGAAAATGTTTTGTGTTTGCTGGGCAGGTCCACACATCCAATACACTATAGATCCACTACACCAAGACCGAGACAAGTTTCATCCATATTTAGCTTAAGGTGATAAGACATACATTAAGCACTAGACTAATTTATTATGAGTCCATTCAGTGGAAGCATCTGGATCTCTCACAACTAAGAAGATCATCACTCGGTCACTATAGGTCAATGTCTTCATCGCTGTTTTCTGAGATTCAGGGAGAGTCTTGATGACAAATCATTTGTCAAATGAAAGTACAATCATAGGCATATATCATGCAATTTTGATAGCAAAATTGTTGCAAGCATCAAGTGAAGAATGTTCGTGGTAGGAATGGAACTCTTCTCGGATTGAGTCCTGTACACTATTCATAGTTTTCAAATTGTCATTCACGACAGAGGGGTCAGATAACTAAAGTAATAATCAGATTGTGGTCCAGGCATGGCATCTAGTTAGCGAAACTTATTTCAGAATTTTAAGTCCTATATACCTTCATAATATCAGGTTTTCTCATGCGAGTCATGATTTTTTTTGGGGGGGGGGGCGCTTTGGGGGCGCCAGCCCCCCGGGGTCAAAGCAGGGGCGGCAAAATCGAAGGGGCGGCGGGAAAAGAAGGGGCGGCAAAAAGAGGGGCGGCGGAAGAAGAAGGGGCGGCAAAAAGAATTAGTAAAGAAAAAAGGGCGGAAAATGTGAAAAAATTGTACTATACATCAAAATGTGTTGCTTTTGGGGCGGCGGTAGGGCCTATAAAACCTTTGGGCCAACCTTTTCGGGCTGTTTAAGAAGGGACGGCAAAATTGGCTTTTCTTCAGCCCCCCGGGAAGGGGCGGCCACGGTACGCCACTGTTTCTGGTGATCAATGCTGGTGAACCTTTACTGAAGAGCGGCTAAAGGAGCAAGACTTCCATTTTGTTATAAACATAGGAACTTGTTTTAAGAAAAATTTAGACTGGTGCATTAAGGGATCTAAAATGAGCGTTTATTGCGTTTCGACAGTATTTTTTGTGGGACATGAGAGCACCTCAGACCTATCGAATTGCATTCTGAATACGAAGCATGTCTTTCTGGTATCAAATAATTTTCATTTTTGAAAATCACAATATAATACAAATTTTATGACAAATTATAAAAATTTGATATTTTTCAAATTGTTGATATATAACAGTCCTCGAAGTTAATTATATAAATCTAATGATATATTCTTAAAGTGTATGTAGCAGGGAGGAAAAGCCGATGGTCAATTGAAAATTTTGACCTTTCATCTTGAAGATATGGATTTTTCCCCAAAAACACCTAATTTTGTTGGTGTTTTGGGAAAAAAATCCATATCTTCAATACGAAAGGTCAAAATTTTCAATTGATCGTCGGCTTTTCATCCCACCTACATACACTTTAAGTATAAATCATCAGATTTATAAAGTTTACTTCAAGTACTGTTAAATATCAAAAATATCAATTTTAATGGTTTACCATAAAATGTGTATTAAATTGCGAATTTCAAAAATCAAAATTATTTGATATCAGAATGACATTCTTCGTATTCAGAATGCAATTCGATATGTCTGATGTGCTCTAATGTCCCACAATAAATACTGTCCAAACGTTCATACCCCAGCCCTTAAGGTTGGTCTGAACCCTGGAATTATGGAAACTTTCGGGCCTCATAACTGCTAAATTGTTGGTCTAAAGTATATAAAAGTATACATATTTAGAATGGCAAAGACTTGATAAGTTCATCTGTGAGGTCAAATTTGGGCCAAAATGCTCATTTTTGGCCCAAATAACGGTTTTTTGGCCCACTTTTATTTTTCGTAGGCCTACAACGTAAGAAAAAATTCTTGGGCCAAAAATGTTTTTTATTAATTTTTCAAACTAGATAAAAATATCTAGGAGCCGTTTTTTCATAATTTCGACCAACTTCGAGAAATTTGCACCAAAAATGGTCAAAAAATGCTGAATTTTCAAAAAAATCATAAATTAGCCCGATTTTCGCCCAAATTTCAAATATTTCTAACCCTAAGACCAATAAATATTGGGCGTAAAGCATCCAATTTTATTATTATTATGTGTTGGATCCAATATTTTCACACACTTATCCATCAAAACATACTAATGTGAAAATTAGGGGGGGCCTACTGATGGGTGGCAAAATTAGCAAAAAGTAGGTAGGCCTATCATAGAGAAAGTCAGCATCCGAAAGTCTGCGTGGCAAATTTTCTTTGAAGACCCCCCCCCCCTTGCATTATTTAAGCGTTTCCGTAGGGCCTATTTCCCCTAAGCCATGAATGTGTGCCAAAAATCCCCCCTCGGCTTGCCAAAAATTGCTTGCCCCCCCCCTTTCGGCTCCTCAAAAATTTCTCCTCCCCACCAATTTTACCCTCCCCATCAGGCAGTAGCATAGCCAGCGTGGGGAGGGGGGGGGGTAAGGGGAAGAGCCCCTGACAAAAAATGAAAGCAAAAAGTGCCCTCTGACAAAAAATGAAAGAGAAAATCAGGAGGGCAAAGAAAAAGAAAAGCCCGATCATCATTCAGCCCGATCATGGGCCAAACTTGTGTAAAATACAAAAATTTTGCGCCTATGAAAGATAAAGCGATTTTCCACCCTGACAATGGGCGAAAAATAGTGTCAAATACCAAATTTTTGGCGTGCTACTCGCGTACATCGTCCCAGTAAAGCATTTTCTGAAGCTTGAAGACATACAGTCTCTATGTATTGTATGACATGATGCCGTCATGTCTACAGTAGAATTCACCTCGACCTTTGCAGGACTTAAACCACATTAAAAGCTATTAAACCAAGATAACACTCATTGAACAGCTCAACTGATTAAATCGGATCTTCTCTGGCTGTGCACATGTGTCTGTTTTATATGTGCGATATCATGAGCTGCTATAATACAGCTTCAGTTGGGTAACCGAGTATAAAGGAAACGCAAGGAAACAATGGTAGTGGACCTTTGTTCACGAAATGAGACAATGGCCTGCTTTTTGTTAACCAGCATTCTTGAAAATGAGCAACATAATGATTGTTAACTTAACACGGTTTGGAAATAATTTCTTCATATTTTTGGTGTTATCTGTCGTTTACATATCCTTCCTAAAACACAAAAGTGCGACCCTTTGTCAATCACCTACAGTACCCAATTTCGGCATACTATATAAGAAACTTATCATGATGATTGCCAGAGAATAGTTTAAATGTAGCTTGTACCGTTTTTTTGTGGCATCCTTCAGAAGTGAGCGGTACGATACCAATATTTTCGGTCAAATCTCCATTCAATTAACACGGGGAGTTGGCTAGCTATGCCTTGCCCTCACTCATATTTTACAAAAGTGCGACTATTTCTGAACATCTAACCTAGCTGTAATTTTAGGTCATGTTAGAGAAATATATTTGCTAGAAGTTTGGAGAATAAGTTAAATATTGGCTGGTTATTTTTGCACAGTGATGTTAACTAGGCAAGTGCCCATTCTTCCAACATACATCATTTGTAGAGGTCACGCGTCAATGGTGAGAGCACTGTGTATTGTGTATAGGAAAACGGACAGTAACTGCAGTATGATGCAACTAATTGTAATTTGTTTCGTCTGTGCCGCCGTTATCCTTTTTTAAGGTCTTTTCTTGTTTACGTGTTTCAAAGGGACATTTTAATTGGTGTTACGCGCCCTGAAGGTCAAAGCGCTGGTCAAAGGTTGTGTACTTTGTTGTCATTCTGTTGTCAGCGGAAAGCTATTTTATTTCACAATGTTTTGAGCCGGGAATGCCCGGGATGATTCATTTCTGTATCGTAAACAATCACAAACTGTTGCGGAGGCAAATGCTCTATCCGTGTATGTTGTAAATATGAGCTCAATTTCAGTATAAATACATTTTAGAGGACGGAAAGTTTTGGTTTGGTTTCGGGCAGGGCCAGTGTCGGCTTTCAGTC